>NC_050535.1:9292107-9339721 GCF_002922805.2 Oryzias melastigma
GAAAGTTTATCGCAATAGTCTCATTTCACTATCGAAAAAAGGTAATATCGCGATAACGATAATTATCGTTTTATCGCCCAGCCCTAACCACCAGCAACACTTACAAATGAATAAATATCTGCTGCTTTTTTACAATTATAAACATAGTTTGATGATTAGTCTAAAGATTTAATATTATGATTTATTTAATGTAAGTTACAAAAACTGGTATAAAAACAGGACATACTATTTTATTCCACTTTCACTAAGTCGGGATTTTAAAACTAGTATGATTACATGCATGACATTTTTAACCAAATATACAATTTCTGTAAAATAT
Organism: Oryzias melastigma; assembly: GCF_002922805.2. Classification (NCBI taxonomy): domain Eukaryota; kingdom Metazoa; phylum Chordata; class Actinopteri; order Beloniformes; family Adrianichthyidae; genus Oryzias; species Oryzias melastigma. The sequence goes on from NC_050535.1 coordinate 9,292,427, forward strand.
ATTTTCATCCATTATATGATGACTGCCATGACATGAACTAAACTAAAAACCTCTGCATGTTCAAACACCAAAAAATATCGACTTTCTCAGAACAAAAACTAATAAAACTTGACATAAAAATATACATTTTAACCCAAATAAATCCATTTATGTTACTCTGTATTCTATTTATTATAAAAATAAAATCATGAAAAAATAAACAAAAATATTTAAATATTATCTGTTTTTTTATTGTTATAAAAACTGTGACCCACTTATTCTAAATAAAATACTTGTATTTTTAAAGCATAACATTACATATACAAATTTTGCTTATTTAGTTGTTTGGAAAAAGTTGGAAAAAATTACTAAACGGGAGAACTAAAAAAGGTTATTTGTTGGTAAATATTTGTCATATTTATTGAGATCAGCTTAAAGATACATAAAAAATACATAAATGAATGGCATAACATAAAAGTTCTTTTAAGGGTAAATATTGATCCAAAGGGATCTAATCATTATGAATGGCAACCTCTTCGCTCACTGTTTACAGTTGTTTCACTTCCACATAGGAGCACAAACCTCGACAGAGCTCAGAATCTATATTAGCCTCGGTTTTGTATTTGTTCTTTGTTGCACGGACAAATAAAGTCTATACTTCTCTCCCCTTGTGTCGGTTTGTTCTCATATCAGCAGCATTTTCCTATAATCCGCCTGTTTAAACTGGGTAATGGAAAAATGAACTGACGTCATGACTTTTTTTTTTTTTAAAGCATCACACAGAAAAAGGGACATATAAACGACACTCTGCAAACAGTTCCTGTCTCGTCCCACGGGGACAAGCTGCTGGGTGGGCCCTCACAGCAGCGCTTCAGTTCAGAGAAAAGATAAGAACCTTGGATTTCCAACATGAACCCACCCAAGCACAACTGCTTTCTCTACAACCTACTAAACAAGTTTATAACAATAAATATTATTAAAAAAAAATATTTTGACTTATGATGATTAAACAATGAAATAACAATCTTTAATTCCCTGAACAAACATCTACTTAAGCGATACTAAAACCAGGACTGGAGATTAACACACTGTAAGTCTGACCCATCGTGAGTGTTCTAGTTGTGTTTTATGGTCATTTGTTCTCACATGATGAGTGAAGACTGACAGCTTAAGTAACGTTTGTGAGCAGCCCCATTAAAATCAACTAAGGATTTATTAGGCACATAATAGCATTTAATCTACAAAGACCAAATTGGTCTTTGGCATAAACCTCTTTGCCCATCTTCCATGTCATCGCATTGCAGCATGAAGGTGATTTGCACTCGCTTACACGGAGCATCAGCATTGATAGTAAAAGACTGACTGTTGTTCCCAGATAGAGATCTAAATGTTTCAGAAACTGTTATACACTCAGATTTACAAACACAATAATTTCAAGTTTTTGCCAATTTGGCTGTAAACCTCTATAAATTAAAGTGCTGTCTGTTGGTCATTTCCAATTTTTTTATAAATTAAAACAAAACTGTGTAATTATTGAAAATATAGTCACAACCCATCTGTGTGCTGCCCCCTAAAGGTTGAATCGAGGCACTACAGTGGAATTTTGTGTTTGGTCAAACCAACTGTGTTAAACTTTTACTCTGTGTCTATTTCAGAAATTCCAAACCAGGGAGCTCAACGCTCTGTATGCAGAACATCCGTTATCCATCATGTACAGCTGATTTGTCCCTGAAAATTAATAAATTATCTTCTGATGGCGACTTCCAGCTAGATTAAGCTCCAAGTCCCAAAAGTCAGATCATGTTAAATTGGTTTCTTGAATGAGGCTGCATAGTTATTAGCCATTTCAACTTGACTTGTCATCCTTTGGCTTGGTTTCCCAAAACACTTGAGTACCGCCTAAATGTGGATGCTGTCACTGTTTTCCACAAACAGGAAGAGAGGAGTCCACCTTTCCTTCAATTACTGTCTATAATCATTCTGACTGAATCGCAATGGAGTTACTAGTAGAAACCAAAGCCATTCCGGTACGGCAGCTTGTGGAAATGCCCTAAAATTTAAGGAAGAGTCAGTTGACGCGGATGGAAATGCACCAAGTTCATGAAACTCAATGGTATTTTGACAAACGGAGCAACAACTAAGAGTTAAAAGTAGAAGAAAGACATTAAAGGCAATGATGAAAAACAATGGCAGATGTTCACTAAACTTGTTTGGATCCATCCTGAATTAGTCAGAAATGATTATTTTAATGGTTGACTAATTAAAGATTATTTTTTTCTGACTAATCAGATCATGCACAAAGTGGATGTAAAACACACATCTTTACCATCTTTAGCTTTAAACTAACTAAAAACGAGATATATCACATTACCTGTTTTAATGCTAGTGTGAATGCTGTAAGTTAAATTTGGCGGCTGAAGATGCTAGTGACGATAGCAGAATATGCTGAAATTAATTGCAAAAAATGTTGAAGTTGATAGCTGAAATCGCTGACACTAATAGCTGAAATCGCAGAAGCTGATAGCAAGTTAAAATATTAGTTAAATGCCAAATTAGCCTAAAAAACTGAAAAAAAAAGCCAACGTTAGCCAAAACGGTTAGCATTTAGCTGAAATATTAGCTAAATTCCTAAACAGGGTAAAAATAAAAAAGCCTAAGTTAGCCAAAACAGATAGCATGAAGCTGAAATATTAGCTAAACTCCAAAGTAGCCAAAAGAAACTAAAAAATAAATCATAAATTAGCCAAAACAGCTAGCATGAAGCTGAAATATTAGCTTAACTCCAAAGTAGCCTGAAGAAACAGTTAAAAAGCCTAAATTAGGCAAAACAGCTAGCATGCAGCTGAGATATTAGCTAAACTTTAAAATACCCTAAAAAACTGAAAAATGCCTTAATTAGCCAAAACAGCTAGCATGTAGCCGAAATATTGGCTAAACTCTAAAATAGCCTAAAGAAACACAAAAAAATCCTATATTAGCTAAAACAGCTAGCATGCATCTGAAATATTCACTAAACTCCAAAATAGCCTAACAAAACTCTATTAAACGCCAAAATAATCCAAATAGTTAGCATAATGCCATTACAACTTTCAACTTTACTACACTCTTGACTCCATATAATATAAAGTAACGACTAATCGACTATTAAATTATTCGTCGACTATTTTTTTAGTTGATTAGTCGACTGGCAGCCCTATCCTGAATGCAGAAGGTGATGAGGAAATCTAGTTTCCATGTAAGTGCATGAAGAGTTCATTTTTTTTCAATAAGGTTTTCTAGTTATACAGCTTATGTTCCCTCTTGACACCCCTGCTTCTCAATTCTAACCCTCATAAAAACTTTTCATTCCCCCGCTTAATCAAAATTCATTTTCCTCTTCTGCTTGTGTTAACTCTTCTATATTCAATCCTATTCATCTTTTCTCTGTTGCTTCCACCTCCCAGTTAGTTTATTGCCCAAAGAAACCGAGTGAGATATCTAACCTTTGCAGGTCGCCCTCCCCTTCGGCTATCATCACAACAATTCGCCGACGTCGGGTTTATTACTTCCTGGAATGTTTACTGTAGGCGAGCTGTCTCCGTCTAGAGAGCCTTCCCATGTTTTCTGTCGTGCTGCGCTCAATTACTTTACCCATCACTCACACACGACTCAAGGTGGAGTCTCTGTCACATTGTCTTGTCTCTCTTCCATAAACAGTCCCCTCCCATATACAATTTTTTTTCTTTGCCTCGACACTCAGAACATGTTGCTTTTTCCCTCTGCAACTTAAAAAACATTTTCCCCTGCTTACCTGAAATAACTTATTTATTGGTGTAATCTCCAGCAGCCTCGTATGCAAAGTACCCATCAAATTTAAATGAGATTTGACTTGGTGTCATCCCAGCAGGAGAACATTTTCAGTCCGGCGCGAACTGCTTCGATTCCCCTGCACATGAGTGCAGACTTATATTCAGTCTCCCACAGAGAATCCATTACGGCCCCTGATGAATGTCATCAGCGTTCAGCACAACTCTGCTCGCTGTAGATGCTTTCCAAAGTCCAACAACTTAGCATGGGATCTGGCCTCTATTTTTCCACACGTCTGATCTGTTTTTTTCCCACTCTACTGGTGAATATGGAAGAATTAAAGAGCTAAAATGTCTGAATAGTTTTTGATAGAGCTTCATCTTGGACACATCATAGTATCTAGAGAACACTATAAAAACTCTTTTTTTATTGATACCATATATTAAAATAATTTTTAAAACCACATTTTGGGTGTTTTTCTGATTATGAACAACAAAAATGGGGAAAATTTCGCTTAAAATTGAATTTCTGAATATTTCTTGATTGACAAAAAAAAAACATTTTCAAAAAAAGTGTTTTTGAGAAATACACTGGATAGGCCACAAACGCCCTGCTCTGCTCCATTCACATGCATTCACTCTAAGACAAATAGATCCATGAACGTCTTCGATTTCCTCATGCGAGCTGGTATCTGGCTTAAACTGTACGTCTCGAAAGCTCCAATAATGTTGGTTTTGGGGCTGTAAGCTAGCAGGGGAGAGTGTAAACAGAGACCTCTCACCAACGGGGACGGGAAGGGGAGGCGGGGTTGTATTGATCCGAAGTTTCTCAGTACAACATAACTAATATGTCCTTGAAAACGACACAGGTTTTCCTATTTTAGCTTAAAACAGTGTAATCATTATTGAAGGAACACTTTCAAAATAGCTCAAAAGATGACTGGAGTGGCTCTTTAAGCATCTGAACATTTCCTGCTCTGGCCACAGTACAGAAGTACCGATGCCTGAAGACATAAAAGACAGACCCCATCTTGATTCTTCACGGTTTCAGATGTGAAGTGTACTTGGGACATGAGAGGCCAGCAAGGCAGCGAAGAGAGTCAATTGCCCTTTAAGAATTTGAAAGCAATATAGGTTCATGTAGAAGTCAGCAGAAAAAAAAAAAAAAAAGTCCCACACCACAAGAATAAGTAGCTTTTTTGAACAAATATGGGTCTGAAAAGCTGCTAGATTTAGCAACACTGAGTTGTGACAAACTCGTTTTGAATCTGGTGTTTATTTTTAGCAGCTGATGGCACATGTCAGCGGCTTTGTATCAACACGTCTGACAAGGAAAAGAAATTTAACCTGTCAAGACGGTTAGAACTGATTGACATTTATACATGAAGACGGTGGAAAACTTTTCTTTAAGATCAGGAATAGTGCTGCTGCTTGGCTGGTTGATGATTAGAGCGGTTTACTAAGAAAAGTAAAAAAAAAACTGTTTAGTGGTGCACCTCAAATAAACTAATAATAATAATAAAATGGCCATTTTCTCTCTTTATTCGCACAGATCTCCATTACTCTGCTTCCTAAGAAAAGAAAAATAATGTTCCCAATTTTACTTTTCTGTGTCTGTAGCCTATCTCTTGGGTTTTATCCTGATAGCTCTAGCAGTAAAACAAAAAAAGCAAAATTCCCAGCATTCCCTTCCTCAAGAGGAGGAGTGTATTAAACACTTTAAAACAGACGGATGGATGTAATCCACATAGATCTGCCTCAGTCTTCACAATTAGCAATTGTTCTGTCAAACCAGCTGATCCAAGCGTCAATCCAATGACCGTCTTAGACTAACACAAAGAACCCGTCTGATGTTCCGAACTTCAGATTGATCTGTTCACACTATGTTATATGTTAAATTCCAGCAATTATTCATGACTCTAATGAGCATCGCACTTGACTTCAGCTTGATCTTGCCCACCGCTCACATTGATACAAGGCCTGTCAGATGCTATTTGAGGCATGAAGGAAACCCTGAAGATTTACTGAGCTGTAATAAACTCTAGCATCCCTCGAAAATGAACTCTATCCACAGGCTAATCAAGAAAATCAGCAATCATTTTGTCCAAGCACAGGCCATCAGTTGAGTCCACTCAACAGATGTGTTTGGAAAATGGAATCATTAATCTTTAACTTGGATCGAAAGGGCTATAGCCACTATCTGTATTTGCTCTTTGATTCGAGTTGCACCCCATGGTGGAGAGCCCACTGGGTGGAGGTTTAACCAAAGTGGTACAAGATCAGCCCCATCTGACCACCAGGCACTCAGCAATTAGCTCCTTACAAAAGCTGGACTCAATGGCAGGGGGAGGTAGACCTTAGTCTGGGTCAAGAAAACATAAGTCAATCATTTCTGTGCTTACAACAAATTCTCTTGAGTTGACAGACCTTAGCGGGGGTATTTGGACACCACAGCAAGGCTCCTGGGATCACTGGGGCACTCAAATCCTTTCACCTCAATAAAGAGGGGATTGAAGAACTGGGCAGTGGGATGTCTCAGCCTCAATGCTTAGACTGGTGCACACACAAATCAGTTTTAATACAATGAAACTCAGCACAATCCATGCTCTTGCAATGAGACTTGATATACGACTACTAATGTAGAATTTAAGAGTAATTATAAAAAACGACGCATGATGGATGTGTAGAGTCCTTCAAATTTGGCTATAGCAAATTTTTGACTTGCTTTTAATCTAATGAGCAACATTGTGTAAAATCCATTAACTATATATGAGAACTGGACTTCCCTCTGGCTTTACAAAGTACCAGTTTGCTCCAAGAAGCCAAATTTTCATAGACTTGATATTTTTTCTTTGATATTATTTCTTTAGGGCAAGTTATTAAAGTTATAAACTGAGCTGCCAATAAGATGCCTCAATGGTCTCACGTTTACGATTGAAACATTTGAATGACATATTTTAAACCAATTACTGCTCATTATTGAGTCCAACATTGGCTGCATCCATAATAGCAAAAAATAGCGACTGAATTGACTTCCTATTGTTGAAGCTGAAAGTACGTAATTTTCTACATCACATTCACTCGGTCTAGCCATTATAGACTACATGTGCCAAAATTGAGGTCTGGGGCTGGATCCGGCCCTCCAGCTTATTTTTTTTTTATTGTTATTAAAGGCCCGATGTTATCTTGCGCTTATTTTTAACTTGTATAATTTTGACAAATTATATTTTTAATGGAGAGTAAAATATTGAATGTTATTTGAGGTTTAAGTTAATTTATTCTGGATTAATATTCCTGCCTTTTTATAATTCAGAATTATGTTGAAAAGTTACAGTTTTGAAGTTTTAAAAATCAGCATTCTGCTAGCTTTTTGGACTATTTTGGCATTTATTTTTTTTGGCTATTTTGGAATTTAGCCAATATCTTTTTAAGTGTTTTAAGGCTATTTTGGAGTTAGGCTAATATTTATACGTTAGCTGTTTTTGGTTAATTTAGGCGTTTTTTTAGGATATTCTGAAGTTTAGCCATTTTTTTTTTAGCTACATGCTAGCTGTTTTGGCTAACCTAAGTTTTTGTTGTTGTTCTTTGGGCTAATTTGGCATTTAGTTAATATTTTAGCTGGATTTTAGCTTCAGCGTTTTTAGCCATCAATTTCAGAATCTTCAGCTATCAGCACTAACATCTTCAGAGAGCAAATTCAGTTTACAGCATTCACACTAGCATTATCACAGGTGATGCTATATATCTAATTCATAATTACGTTAAAAAGTAACATTTTTTAAGTTTTAAAAATTTAGTTTTAAAGTGTTTAATACATGTTTATCCTGTTCAGCCCGCGATCTAAGATGTGTTTTGGGTTTTGGCCCCTTTTGCAATTGAGTTAGGCACTCCTGTCATAGACAGTCAATGACAAAATCCCTTTATCGTATTAAAAAAAAAAAAAACAGGATTAATGTATTTTTTGGCAGGTTAAACCTTGGTTTACACCCTCAAAAAAAGAGTAATCATCCCTGAAGATATTCAACAAGCTGTGAAGTCACTTTCCTTTGATCATCAAAAAATATATATTTTTTTTTTGCTCCACCTTTTACCCCAATGTATGCAGATCACATAGTTGCGTGACAGATCATCAAACAGAAATAAAAAAATAAACCCCAACTTTCTTTGAGCTTTTTGTTAGCATCATTTCAACATAAAGAAATCAGGGCATAAGCAATCTGCTCTCCGTCACATGCCTGAAAATTCGCCGACTCCACTTTGAACTTGCGCTTAAAGTGCACCAGAGATTATTCAAACAAATGTGTGCAGGGGACAGACAGAGGGGGTAGGGGAGACATGTGGATCAGAGAGACACTGTGTGTCCTAAAAAGGCTGACATTTCCTTTCATTGTTGATCAGCACAGCGGGGAATCGTTTTGAGGTCTTGTGAAATTGTACATATCCTTTAGCTTTCTTACTGATCAAATAGAGTCGTGGTCTCGGAGTAGCAACGGCTAATGAATTAGTCTCTTTAGAGCAAAGAAGACCGTCTAATTAGACGCCGACGATGTACGACTAAATCAAAACTTTGACAGGTGCGCTCCAAGGAAAATACTGAATTTGAGTGTTTCCATCACAGAAGAAGAAAATAAAAACGGCATCTGCATAGTGCCTGAAAGAAGTTAATGAACAAACAACAGCTGCTTGTATCACTGAGGCACAGGAGCAAGAAGAGTGGGAGGAAACCAGACAAACTGAAAGAAAAGATAAAAGACGCAGCTCAAACTCATCCGAGCCTCTGCTGCAGTTGTCATGGTTCAGTCACTTCAGAGAGATGAGAGGGTTCGTATCGAGCACGAGCGAGGCGCGCGGACCGGACGACCCAAAGGGAGACTTACTAAAGTTAAGAGTGGATGCTCGAGTAAACAGAGTGGGTTCGGTTACTGAAAATGTGGACATATTGAGCCACGGAACACGAACATTTAAAAATATGTGTTTATGATAATAAAACAACCTTTAAATACGTTAAAGTTCCACTCTGATCATTTTTTGTCAAAGCTTTCCCAGTGGTCTTTTAACCCTTTGACAACTGAGGCGTCGCAGGTAATCAAAGTAATTCCTGCAGATTCTGAAAGAGAAAAGCCACTTTTCTCTTTCAGAATCTACTGGAACTATGTTGATCGTAATTAGCTTATAAAAACCTCAATAACTTTAGCCTGTTGCTAAAATATTAGCTAAACACCAAATAGCATAAAAACCTCAGTAGATGCCAAATCAGCCAAAAAATGTAGTACGCTGCTTAATTATTAGCTAAACTCCAAAATAGCCTAAAATTCCTCAGTGTATTTAATTATTAAAAAAAATTAGTCTGATGTTAAGATAAAAGCTAAACCCTAAATTAGAACAAAAAACCTCAGTAGAAGAAAAATTAGCCAAAAAATCTACTACATTGTTAAATCATCAGCTAGACTCCAAAATAGCCTAACATTTCTCAGTATATTTAAAAACGTTAGCCTGTTACTGAAATAGAAGCTAAACTCTAAATTAGCCTAAAAAAAACCTCAGTAGATAACAAGTTAGCCAAAAATGCTAGCAAGTTGCTAAAATATTAGCTAAACTCCAAATTTTGGGGAAATTACATTAAAAGAATAAAACATAGCCCACGAAATATTTAAAGGCTTGTTGCTAATCTACTTAAAACTAGACTTTCTCATTCATTTCTTATGGGGAATTACGTTGATCGTGTTAACAATTAAAAAATTACAGAAAATCAAACAACATAAACACTGGAGCTCTGGTATTAAAAGGTTGATGACGATTAGGCTGTTTTTAGCCAAATTCAAAACATTCTCTGGAATACTTTCTGCAGAGCGGAAGAAATTCATTACGCACAAAACAGACCAGACGCCGAAACGACCAGATGGTCTCCGCGGCGATTCCACGTCCAGTGTGAACCAGGTGTTAGAAATTTGCCCTGGAGTTGTAGGCGGTTGGCTTAAAGTTAAGACCACCCCCATTTCCCATCAGCCTTCTGTTTACACACTTTCCCACTAGCTTACAGCCCCTCACAACCCCAACCTAACATTAGCGGTGCCATAAAAATGGCGAGAAAAATTGGGGCTATCCAGCCGAGAGACAGATGTCGGCTCAGACGAGGAAAACGGAGACGCACATGGATCTAGAGAAGCAGAGAGCTCGTTGCCCGTCTAGTGTAGCATCTGTGTCACAGCTACAAGCTTTTCCAACAGAGTTTGTGTCTGCTTCTGATTCACATTGATTTGAGTACATAAATACTCAGAAACACAATTTTAAGCTACATTTTCTTAATATACGTCCTCCATTGTGAGAAAAATGCCACAAAAATATGTTAGAAACTCAATATTTATTCCATTTTGGAATGGATCATTGTAGGATTCATATGCAAGCACGCTTTATGACTGCAATTACAGATGGATGCAAATATAGGAGATACTCATCCTTCTGCATTGCCCGGGGGAGGGAGGGTGGTGTGGCTCATGCAGGGTAGCATGCTGACTCACTGAGAAAGGAAGACTTTTTATATGACCCCTGACGTGACAGCAGAATAATCTGTAACGCCAGAACAAATGTGCAGAAAGACACCAGGGAGCTAATGAAACTATTACACGACCAACAGAGGAGATAAACGGTTAATAGGATACATTTTAATAACCAAGACAGGGTCATTATTTCTAATGAACGAAACCTAGAGAGGATCAGACTCAGAGGCCATCCATCGTCAAATACGTGATTTTAATGCCTAAAGCGTCATTAGCAGGTTAAATTTCCCAGAAACGGAGAACAGTCGATGGTTAAAACCTTTGAAGGGTCATGAAAAATAAACTGAAAGAATAAAGAACTAGTATCTTAATTCTAGATTAGACCCGTTTTATCATGTTAAGACATGTTAATACAAGTCTTATTTTAGAAGGTGAAGCATAATAGTAATAGATTTTCTATTAAATATTCCAGAAAAAAATCGGTCTTCTGTAAAACAAATGTTAAATAATAACTCTAATACTAATACTTTAGTTTTACCAGAAGATTCCCAGTTGAGCAAAAACTACTCTAGTCTGAGACAGCTGCTACATATGTGTTAGAAAAGAGCCACAACTTAACAGTAATTTCATTCAACCAAATATACTTCTGCTTATTTCAGCTAAATTTAGACTCAGTTAAATTCAAACCTAAACACACTCAAAGCAAACGCTGACATAAAAACAAGGGATGAGACACTAGGGATAGAATAGATAATTGTGAGAACATCAACACAATGGTGACCATAGAGAGAATGACACTGAACCACTGAAATAAAGAAGAATTTGAGTCATGGAAAGAGCACTATTGTTTAATTATTGTCAGTTGCTATGCCAATTGTACACTTTTTTATCTGGTTTGACAAATGTGTCTTTTGTAATCTCTTGCAACTTTCCATATGAGTTCCTCGTACAAAAACCTTATAAAACCAGTGTTTTTTTTTTTTTTTTTTTTTTTTTTTTTTTAAAGATACTTTTGTGGAGCCTCCCCAGCTTCAGTCCTGTACGTTTTTTTTTTAAAGAGGCGCTTGGAAAAAACGTATCTGTAAACAATCCAGACTGAAACGTTCATTAAATCCCTCACCAGGACAAAGTTTGCTGGATATAATTTCAACTAGACTCAACCTTTGCCCCCCAACCTCCTAGTCCACTGGAAAGTTTTGTAAGCCAGTACATTTTTGACAACTGAAGGCAAGACACCTGGCTACAAGTTATGCTAAAGCTAACAACAGATCATAACAGAATAGAAGATGGGCGGGGCTTCTACTCTGGAGCTCAAAGCACGGTGACGTCAAACTTCTGGGACTTACACCTGTTGACCAATCACAAAATTCAACGGTAATACCTTGATTCAACCCATAGGGGGCAGCACACAGACGGTTTATATTTTCATGAATGAAACAAGTTTATTTTAATTTGTCAAAAATGTGGCATGACTAACAGACAGCACTTTTAAAGCCCCATTTATAAAGGTCAACGGACAAAAAAAAAGTTGATTGAGGGTTTGGTTACCCTTTAATAAATGGTTAAACACTATTTTTAGTCATGTGCCTCTAGTGGACATTTCAGGAAGTGCAGCAAATAGGAAGCTTTTTCCAAGACAAGTGATGGATGATTGACAACCTGTGCCATACTATTGATGCAATTTTATTTAGGTAAACGGAAAATAATGGAATAACTACATAGCAAATTTAGGCAGATTCAAAAGGTATATTAGATTAAATTCATTTGATGATACCAAAAAAAGCATTTCTGTAAAATATATCTTAAAATCAGTACTGGTCATTTCAGAGCTGAGCCTTTAGTCTTCTTCCGCCAAAACCCTCCCCGTTAATATTAAGTATCTAACTAACCAACCTAGCAACAAGTGAGGGCTGAAATCTGATTGGTTAGAAACTTTCAAGTCTGACAGTATGCAAGCCGGAGCATAGGGTTGTGGGAGAAGGTGGGAGAACAGTTGGAAAGTTCTAAAATATATTTTGGACAAATGCATAAAAAAATATTTATCTGCGATTTAGATACTTTTTTTTAGCTCATTTTAGGCCTTCATTGAAGGCCCTGACAGTACACCCCTGCTTAAAATCTATTTATTTTGCTGGTATGATTTGAAAATACAAACTTGCGATGAAAATTACTAAATAATAATGCACAGTTCGCTGTGAAATCATCATGTAGTGGTTTGTAGTTTCTCAAAACAAAGAAATTACCGGATTTTTCCATTACTTTCGCCAATCTTTGAACCACCGAGCTTCAAAAAGCAGCAAAACCATCTGATAAAATACGATGAACACGAAGAAAGAGAAGCTGACAATGTTCCCTCAGATTCTCTTTTCCCAGCGATGGAAATCTTAACGTGCACATTTTTACCGTCATCTACTTTAATCTGTAAAGTGCTGCCTTTGATGTGCCTCGTTGAGGAAGCGCATATTCAAAAAGCACCAAGAGCCGGAGATAAAAGGCTCGTCCAATTACGGGGAACTAAAACCACATGCATTTGTTCATAAACACTTGTACACATTAGTCTGACTCGGGGAGAAACATCCATGGAGTGGATGCTCACATTAATGCAGCTTTGGGAGGTTTGAATTCACCATAAATACTTTTAAAAATGGTTCAAAATAGACAAAGTCAGTTAGAATTGTAAAAGGAGAGTTTATTCTATTTGTTACAAAAGTGTTTATTTGCTTAAAAAGGCCACATATAAACAGCGGATGATAAAATTTGAAGGTTGAATGAACATTTGTTAAATCAGTTTGGATTATACAATCTATAAGAAGTCATCACATATACAGTATTTGTTTGTTTTTAATGATGTCCTTTCCATTTTTTTGTGTGGCATCATGTTCTGTTCGAAATGAAATTCCAATTAACTTTCCTTGACAGAATAATCAGCTCCACTTTCAAAACACTTTGTTCTGAACAACAAGAGCTGAGGTAACGAGAAGCATGTTACATGACACCGGCTTGTTTTTGGGTTTGTTTAGTACTTGGGAATAAATGGAACTTGACATGCAACAAGACTCTGCAGGCAGGGTTTTTGCAGTTCTGTGAGGGGTAATTAAGCCCAGCTTTGAACTTGCTAACATGCTAAAAATAAGCAGTGTTGCACCGATGTGCCATCATCGCCATGCTAGTTTTGCTTATAGGCAATATTTTAGCATTCAGAATGAGCCAAGCTGCAGCTGAAGGGGAAATTATTCATTTGGCAGGTACATCAGAGAGGTGAGGACGGCTCTAGATTTCAATAAGAAGGTGAAAGATTGAAGTTAATCAAAAACGGGATTATAAGTGAGCTATAAACCGTCAAAATCCACGCGGTTGATAATCCGTTAATTCACAAAAACACTAACAAGATTGAGAGAAAATCAAAGTTATGCATATAAATCATCTGTATGCCAAACACTTTCTCACCAAGATGATGAAATGTTCTGCAGGACAAAGAAAACATTGGCTCACTTGTGGCAAAAATGTGAACTTGTGGTTCACATTCTGCAAACTGTAGTTTGCTCTAGCGGCTCATTCGTAACCAGTTTGTGCATTTTCCTCTAGAAAAAAAGGACATGTCTGTAAAAACGTAGCACTATCTTCTGCAAGAAGATCCAATTATTGTCAGTTTCTGCATTAGGTAGAGGAAACCCCCTTAAAATTAACCCTTAAATTATAACAGTGTGTATAATATTTCATAAGTACATTTCTGATACTCCTATCTCATTAGCACAATTCAAAATGTTCACATTTCAATTTGGTCAATGCTTTTTATCTTGTAGTTCATCCTCAATCCACTAGGGGCAGTCGTGCTTGTTTCAAAATGGCTGCTTCCATGAACACTTTTGGCGGGAAACGTTTAGCTAGTTTTATTATACTTTATGGTGAGAATAACAAATCTATTGGTATTATTTTTTAAAGACTTATTGTTGTATTTAAAAATGAAAATTTGTCAATAATTATTAATTCATAATGAAGTTAAACAAAGTTAAAAGAGCAGGTATCAAATAGGTATCTTTCCTGTAGTGGGATTTAGAGGGTTAAATAAATAAAACACTTGCAGTGAGAATTTCACAGGGGAGTTATCAGAACCAGTCATTTGGGTCAAAAAGAGACAAAAGCTATTTATAGTCGGATCGGATTTGCATCTGTTTAGTGCTTCTGGGTAGGGGTGATGTCAGCAGGTGCTCACCTTTTGACACCCAATTAAACGTCCCCGTGACCTCGTGCACCTTCAGCCGCCGCTTTAAAGAGGCGGAAAAATGTAGAGCAGCTTTGACTCGAGACTTTGTGTTCTCTTTGCAGCAAGAACAGGAGAGCAGAACTGGCACATTAGTGCTGTACAATAAGAGCTTCAGAGGTAAGAGACTTCTCACTGAAGTAGATAGAATGACAAAGACAAAAAGGAAAACTGAATAATGAGAGGCGATAAATCACACGCGGCAGGTCTCTTACCGGCCGCCATTACTGAGCAAATAAAAGTGCTTAGCAGCTTTACAGGAAAGAGATTTATGACGAGAATACGGCTTCTCCACAGCATTCCAGGTTTGGGTTGTGACTGCTGTGATGGACAGACGACTTGACTGGGTGCCTTTTCCAAATGACAGCAAGATAGGCTCCAGCAACCACAGTGACCATCATTAGAACAAGGTGAGTGTAGAATGGGAATACTATTGAAACTATAAAAAATACCAACTATTTTAGGAAACTGATTCTATGGAAAGCCAAATCTTCACTGAATCTTGCCAGGAAATTTACACAACAACCAAAAATCATATTTGTAGCTGATAAACAAACAACTTTTCGCCATAGTGGGCACTTCTGAAATAGCTCACTCTTTGGAGGAAAGACATTTTAAAGAGAACTAGAGATTTTTCTATCCGTTTTTATTAAAAATGTACATTTTTAGTAGCCAAGCAGGCCAAAAATCTGAATTTAGAGCACCTATTTGTTTGCAATACAATAAGGGTTTGAAAAAATCATTAATCACCACAGAATTAGTGAAAGCAATAGTTGATTTTCTTTTTTTATTAAAGGTTCTATTGAGTTTATTTCAAGCATAGATTGTGGACAATACAAGACAAAAAAATAGATTTTTCAAACTTGGAAAAATAATTAAATGCATTGATTAGAAAATTAAAAAACAAAAACATATTTATGTCACATTTGATTAATTAAATATGGTAATTATTAGCTAAAGTCAAGTAGAGTTTGATTCATTGCTTGAAAATGAGTGGTAAGAAGCAAACTTATATAATCCCACCCCTATTTTAACCCTTGATAGCTGGAATTATAAATTAAGATGCAACATTACTAACGATTATGGAGGAATAATTGGAATGAAATATCCAGTTGATCGCTAACCCTACTATGCATTCTGTAGCCTCGATGTGCTTTACTAAGGATCGTTTCCACACTGATATCCTCAGCAACCTTCTTTGAGTGAAAACAGTTTTAGTGGGATGTAGAGCACCAGAATATGCGTCACAATTTTTGGGGTTTTCTGCATTTATTTACTTTTTTTCTAAAACTGTGTGTGAGGAAGCAGCTTCAGTTTCTGATTGGTTCTTACTGTGGTTTGAATAACCAATCAGATGTGACTGCGAGTGAACAAATGCTGGAGACAAAGAGGCGCGGCTGTATCTGACCCAAAATAAATATTTTGAAATCGATTTCTTATTGGAGCAAAGACATTTTTCAATATAAGATCAATTCAAATCTATGTAAGGATACCAAATATCATTGCCAATAATTCCCTACTAAGCTGAGCCCTTACAGAGAGCTGCTGCTGCTTTATTCACACAATGAAAACTTGGCTCACAGCTGGAGTAAAAGCACTAAATGCAGTGGCCCAGAGTAATGGTCAGCACTGTTTCATCCAGGGAAAACAGTATTGATTCAGACTCAAAAGAGACAGACTAAAACCCAGTAAGGATCATCTTTCTTCATTAGTTTTGTTTTTACATAATGCATTTCTGAAGAGCAAAAAGAACCAAGATCCCCAGTAGATTTTTTTTAATTTGTTTGCCTCTTCTTTATGACAGTGAAACAGAAATTAATAAGCCAAATTTGGGATGAATGCATCACCAAATAAATAAAAAAGTAAACTTTCTAAATCGTCTTTTTGATACATAATCATGGAAGTAAAAAGATCACCTCCCTCCTTCATGTACATTTTCTACATGGGCAGAATGTATTATTGCCCTAAAGGTCACCTCATAACGTCAAACTGCATCAGTAAAACTAAATGCTGCACAAAGCAGCCTGACAAGCACCTTCTACCTGATCCCACCTGCTCTGAAAAATGTGAGACACTCTGTGCCAAAAGTAGAGATAATGTCAGTGAAACTGGAATTACAACTAGAGACTTTGAGGACAGAGTCAGTGAAACGATGAGCCCTCGAATGAGGACCACAAGGCAGGAAAGTGAATTAAATCTGATACACGAAAAATAGATTTTTTTATAGTTTTAGAGAGTTTTATGCAATTAATTTTATATATATAAATGTATTTCTACTCTGACGCCTATAACATCTTCAACTTCTAAAAGGATGAATCAATCAAACATTTGCATTATATAAAAAAAAAAAAAAACGATGAAGGCTCCTGTAACAGAAATACAGTAAGTTCTAAATGCAGTTAACTTCTGAAACAAAAACAGCCTTCTCCAAATGTCAGTGGAGCATTAATGAGGCACTGCGTTCAGCTGCAGAAACCGAACGACCATAAAGACAGAAACGGAGTGCTTTTAAAAGCTTCTCCATGCAGCCAGTCAGCATTAGATCAACTGATACAAGGCAGTGCTTAAAATATTCAAGCCATTTAACAATTAAGTCTGCTTTCAGGGAAAAAGAAAAGGAAAAAAGGAGTGATCCAATATCGAAGAGTAATACTTCATTTTTTAGGCGAATAAACCTTGTTTTCCTTAAAGCAAGGAAATAATCTGATTAAGATAATCAGAGAACTGAAGAGAACAAGCTTCAGCATACTAACAGGAATATCTCAAACTTAAAAGTTTATTTAAAAAGTACTGTATTTTTATGGCATCAATTGCGTTTTTTTTCCACTAACGACCACTAGAGGGCACTGCAGGTGTGTGTATCAATATTTGCTACCGATAGCAACAGAGAGGAAGAAGCGCCATCTTTGGCAGAGTAAAACAGATCAAGAATATAATGAGTTTTATTTTTAAAGTGATTTAAAGAGTTTATTTAACTCTTTTTGTGGTTATATTAATAATTCTTTATATGTTACGCTAATTTACTAAATGCTTATTTATTTCCTCCTATGTTTACTCAACGCTAAATAAGGCTATGATAGAGAAGTGTCCATATTTTATATCTATTTTTGTTATTTAATCCATTAATTGGATTTTTCCTTCAAGATGAAATGTCTGTTTCAATTAATTCAAATGAAAATAGCCTTTTTGGGTTTTCAATGTGTTCTTGCAGTAATGTTCTAATATTAGAGGACCTATATTAAAGAATTTACTTAGTTAATTTATTTAGTAAGCGATTCTCCTGCTCCTTTCTGTACATTTTTCGGCACATAAAAACTCAATCAAACTTTCAGAGATTTCATCAATCTTGGTATCAAACGTTCAGAACATTACTGCTTTTTTTAGTATTGACAAACTTTATAGTTTTTGAAATATTGAGTAAAATATGCCCCATAGGAAATAAAGTCCTCAGATTTCAACATCTTGAGTAGATTAGAAACAAGTCTTTAAATATATTCCTGGGCTATGTTTTAAGCTTTTACAGTAATTTTCAAAAAATTTGGAGTTTGCTTAATATTTTAGCAACATGCTGACGTTTTTGTCTAATTTCTTATCTACTGAGGTTTTTTTAGGCGTTTTTTTTTAGTTTAGCTAATATTTTAGCAGCAAGCTAACATTTTTGACTAATTTTTACAGAGGAATTTTAGGCTAACTTAGAGTTTAGCTCATATTTCAGCAACATGCTTACAATTATAACTGATTTGTTATCTATTGTTTTTTTTAGGCTAATTTAGAGTTTAGCTTTTATATTAGCAAGAGGCTAACGTTTAGGCTATTTTGGAGTTTAGCTAGTATTTAAGCAATGTGCTAGCTTGTTTCGCTAATTTGAAATCAAGGTTTTTTTGGATTAATTTGGTATTTTGTTGACATTTAAGCAAAACAAGCAAGGCTTTTTTTGCAAAATTAGCATGTATTAGGGATTAGTCAATTTTACAACAATTTTTTTCAGAAATTTAGGTAAACTTTAACGGTCTTTCGTGGTTCTTTAATGAAATTTCCAGTCTTTTAGCAACTAGCTGGCAAATAGCTTTGGTAATGCAACTTTTCTAGTTTAAATTGTGTTGAATCAGAAAGCCAGATGCTAGAAGATGCTCAGACTAATGATGCAGCGACTGAAATGGGCGTGCCAAAGTTTCCCCTCCCCCTGGCCCACTCACGTTTAGGAGTGCGAGACATGATGAGCGTTCAACACTCATGTAGTGAACTGCAATTCTGGCTTATAACTGTACGACTGGATTGATCTATTATTCCTCGGCGTTCATTTTTCGTGGCTAATGTTAGTTTGAGGCTATAAGCTAACGCTTTAGCTCCCAAACAAAGGTCATAGCTACAGAGACGCTTCATACTCGTAATTAAAAGACCACTGGGAATAATTTTACGATAGAAAGAAATATGGTTGGAGTGGAACTTTTAATTTCAAAACGATTTATGGTTCAAAAAACATGCTAATAATTCACACATTTTACCTGTTTTGAAGCCAAAAACAGTCGGAAAGTGATGAGGATGAGACAAAAATGACAGCATTCTAGGTGAGAAAAGTCTTACTAATCCAGCAAAGGGTTTTTCTCTGCGTCTAATAATACTTGACTTAATTGAAGGGCTCTATTTTTGCAGTGAAAAGTGCAGCTTTTGTGTCTGCTCATCCACCGATTACAGCAGGTGGTGCTTAAGTTAATTAAAGCCAGCTGAGCAATTAGTTGATGAATGACACTTCTATGGAAAGGTTCGAGCCTTTAATTGATTTACTATCAGTTTAAAGACCCCAACCTGGCTCGGCGCAGCTGTACAAACAGGGGCCAGGCATTAAGGCTTTTTACCACCGCGTTTCTGTCACTGACAGGAAAACTTTAAAGAAAACTGTTAGAAGTTGACAGCAGGTGAAACCGGCACCATCCTCTGTGATTGTCAAGTGCTCGCAGTGAAGAACAGAAGAGAGCAAAGCCCATAGAAACCTGTGGAAAATGGAGTTACACCACAGACACAGCCTAGGGCCCTCTTCTATTTCAGGCTCTATTTGTCCCCTCCAATCCAGACTCTTTATACACATAGCCTCCAGATGCAATTTAACAGCACGCCATACAGCTCCAATATCTTTCATACTGTTGGGAAAATAAGATTCTGAGAGTTGGAAGACATCACATCGAACTTAAAACCCTTTTGCATGATAAGAATGGCACTGAGGCAGCAATACGGCGCCCCTAAAAGCCCCACAGAGTTTGAGAAGACATCAAGAATTCAAGGTGGAGTCCCATTCAAGTATTGAGTGCATTACGCCTACTTTATGAAACAGGCGATCACTGCAGCCTGCTCCCATAATCAAAGAGTGAGGAACAACCC
This sequence comes from Oryzias melastigma, assembly GCF_002922805.2. NCBI lineage: Eukaryota > Metazoa > Chordata > Actinopteri > Beloniformes > Adrianichthyidae > Oryzias > Oryzias melastigma. Next base: position 9,312,325 of record NC_050535.1, read on the forward strand.
GACAGGTCTGACAGCTGCGCGCCGCCTCGATTCTAATGAAACGCTCCTCATTACTCAGAGAAATGGAAGACAAGCAACTTATGAGAACAGATAATTATTCTTGTGTCTTAGTGCAAAACAAACTCATTATACTTGAGGCTTTTAAAAATGCCTGGATCAGAAACAGGGGCTGGCAATGAATGGAAACACTGACTAAACGCCACTAAACATTCTCGGTTTTTTGGAACTACTTAACGGAAGGTTTGGCAACACGCTTGGTTTAATTAGTTTTTATCAGTTGCACTAATTTTTTTGTCTAAACCCCTTAAGCTAGGGGTGTCAAACTCAATCGCACTAGGGGCCAAAATCCAAAACACATCTTACGTTGCTAAAGATGTTAGTTCTGATGACTGAAGATGCTAAAATTGATAACTAAAAAACGCTGAAGCTGATAGCTGAAAATGAAGTTAATGGCTGAAAACGCTGATGCTCATAGCTAATTAAAATATTAGCTAAATGCCAGTTTAGCCTAAAAAACAAAGCAAAAAAAATGATTAGCCAAAAGAGCTAGCATGTAGCTGAAGAAATAGCTGAACTTCAAAATATACTAAAAACAAAGGGCCTAAATTAGCCAAAACAGTTAGCATTTAGCTAAAATATTAGCTATACTCCAAAATAGCATAAAAAAGCCTAAATTAGCTAAAATAGCTAACATTTTAATATTAGATTATCTCAGAAATAGCCTAAAAAATATAAATTAGCCAAAACAGCTAACATGTTAATATTAGATTATCTCCAAAATAGCCTAAAAAAAATCAAAATTAGCCAAAACAGCTAGCATGTAGCTGAAATATTAGCTAAACTCCAAAATAGCATTAAACGCCTAAATTGGCCAAAATAGCTAACATGTTAATATTAGATTATCTCCGAAATAGCCTAAAAAAAAGCCTAAATAAGTCAAAACAGTTAGCATGAAGCTGAAATATTACCTAAACTCCAAAATAGCATAAAAAAGTCGAAATTAGCTAAAATAGCTAACATGTTAATATTAGATTATCTCTGAAATAGCCTAAAAAAAAGCCTAAATAAGCCAAAACAGTTAGCATGAAGCTGAAATATTACCTAAACTCCAAAATAGCATAAAAAAGCCTAAATTAGCTAAAATAGCTAACATGTTAATATTAGATTATCTCCAAAATTGCCTAAAAAAATCTAAATTAGCCAAAACAGCTAGCATGAAGCTGAAATATTAGCTAAACTCCAAAATCGCCTAAAAAATTTTTAGTAAATCCCAAAATAGTTAAAAAAGCTGCTGACAGACAATTTTTTTAAACTTTAAAACTGTAACTTTTGAACATAATTATGAATAATAAAAAGTCAGGAATATTATTCCACAATAAATCAATTTAAACCTTAAATAACTTTCAATATTTTACCCTCCATAAAAATATATTTTGTCAAACTTATAGTTAGAAATAAGTGCAAGATAACATCGGGCCATTAATAGCAATAAAATAAAATGATTTTGAGGGCCGGATATAATTACCCCGAGGGCCGGATCCGGCCCCCGGGCCTCGACTTTGACACATGTGCTTTAAGTTATTAGTTTAAACCCATAGAATTATCCAACAACAACATAACAAAAATTAATGTTATAGTTGTTTTTCATTATTTTTGGTCTTTGATTAAACCAAAATAGTTATTCTCAGTATATTTCAGGCTTGACTTCAGGGCTCTGACTTCAAGGTCTCTGCTACTCTGTTAAAAACAGACCTAAATATCATCTGAACCATAAAAAGTGATGTAAGTAAACAATATATTCATAAAGCAGGACGACATGTTCCTCAGGGGGGGAGCTAAAACAGGTAACACCGCGCCAGGAAGCAATAGTGAGAGCCCAATTCCTGAGCCGCTTTGTGCCTTCTCCTCCTATGAACCTTGAAGATGCCTGTCCCTGGCAGTTACCAGGCTGTCACTAAACAACCAATGTACATTTCCAGCCAGCGTTAGGGGCAGAATGGGGTGGCATTTCTTCTTTCTTTATTATTTTTCCCCCCTCCCAATCTGCTCACTCGTCCCTTTTCATACCACGGTCTGCCAATGACATCGTCATAGCAACCAGCAGCTACAGATCAAGCTAACCACTACTGAAAGCAGCGCGCACCTTTTCAGGGATGTCATCCTCATGTCAGTACATGTCAAGTAGCATTAATCTGGGACTTTCGTACTGATTTTGGATGATCAGTTGGATATTTTTTGCCTACTAATTCACTTAACTAAATGAGACCACATTTTTTTTTGTGACCCAATTGAATCTGCAGCTGGTAAACTGATGTTTCTACCTGAGGCAACAACAAAAGGCTTTCAAATATTAGAAAAAGAAGGCTACAATACAAGATTTTTTTTGTATTCATAATTTTTACAAGTATAATTTCATTTTACAGAAATTAGTACAGTGTTACTCTTCACCCAAAAGATTAACAAACTTGATAAAAAAAGAGGTTTGTGTTTTTGTCATTAGAAAAACAGCTGTCAACATCACTAGGTAGAAACTCAGAGCTTTCGGAGGAGAAAAACCTTGAAATTACATAAAAAAACAAAACCCTCTGGGATCAGTGAGAAGCGACAACAGAGCCGCTGGATAAATGGCAGTATTTCGATGAAGAGAATGCCCACAGAGATGTGGCTACGCAGAGAGACACATTATCAACTGCATTCCCAAAGCGCGTTCTTACAGAGTTGTGAGAGCGAACCTACACATGTTGCGCTGTCAGAGATCTGCTTACGCTTATCTTCAGACACTGTGCTCTCCACGCTGTCAACATTACAATCGGCGTCTTGGCAGTTCTAAGAGGATGCGGTGTAGTACGACTGCCAGAGGCTTTGACTGCAGCTAAACTCCAGAGGAGCGATGTATCCTAAAGACAAACAGATAAGAGAGGGGATGCTCTCACTGTGAAACAATGAGCAAAACAAAGCGTGAACTTGAGAAGGAGCTGAGGCTGTGACACTTGTCTCAATGTCAGTTTCATCTCAAAGGATGAAAGGAAAGAGTTTTTAATTGGTTCAATCAGTGGAGGGTTTTTTAATTTATTTATTGAAGGTTACCCATCTCCGCATGAGAGCGGACATTTGGCTCCCGAGTCATGACACGTGTAACCATTAGGAGAGAGACGGACACAGAGGGGAGAAGGTCAGCGGCAGGAAAGTGGAGTCCGAAGGATCCCATCGGTCGTTTAGTTCCCTTAACATCGTCTGGTGAAGCGCAGCCAAAAATGAGCTATAAATAGATGGAGGGATGCAGCGTGGGAAGGGCAATTACAACAGGATATCTCAGAATGGGAGGGGGAGTTTGTTTAGTCACGTGCAACTGCCAGCAATCAAAGGTTCATCCAAGACAAGAAGGATTAATAATAATCTGTACTAAGGGCTACAGAGCAACCCAATCTAGAACCACTGATGCATTTTGACACCAAAATCAGAAGAATTAAACTTTAATCTTTAAACGATACATTTAGTAAGTGCATCTCAGTAGCATGAGCCAAACCTTCCTAAAAACCCATTGTGTAGAATTGGATCTCTGTTTTCTGCCTTGTAGTTCATCATCACTCCACTAGGGGCACTAGGGGCTCATTTCAAATGGCTGCTCCCATAAACATAACAAAAACACTTTTGGCAGGAAAAGTTTGGCTAATTTTCAAAACTTTTTGGTGAGAATAACTCATCTATTTTTTATGACTACTTGGTGTATTGAAATTTGTTGATAAATAACTATATTACAGTTATGTTAAAAATATATGTATCAAATTTGAGACAGCGGGTAAATAGGATGTTATTTTTTTCCGTAAACACTCAAGTCAATATTTTAACGTCTTTATTGTGAGCAAAAAATTAACACATCACTCAACATTTCATAAGTAATACTGTCTACATCTCATAAAAAGTAATATTGCAATGATTATTTTTTTGTCAATTCTTTGATGCTTTTGGATCTACAGAACGTGTCAAAGTCAAGGTCCGGGGGCCGGATCTGGCCCTCCAGATCATTTTATTTTATCGTTATTAATGGCCCGATATTATCTTGCTCTCATTTCTAACTTGTATAATTTTGACAAAATATATTTTTATGGACAGTAAAATATTGAAAATTATTTAAGGTTTAAGTTGATTTATTCTGTAATAATACTTCTGCTTTTTATTATTCATAATTATGTTAAAAAGTTACGATTTTTACATTTTAAAAATTGGCATTTTGGTAGCTTTTTGGAGTATTCTGGCATTAATTTAGATTTTTTTGTTTGTTGCTTTTTTGTAGTTTAGCTAATATTTCAGCGACATAATAGCTGTTTTGGCTAAGTTAGGCTTTTTAGTTTTTTAAGGCTATTTTGATGTTTAGTTATTTTCTTCAGCAGCATGCTAGCTGTTTTGGCTAGCCTGAGTTTTTTTTTTTTCTTTTTTTAGGCTAATTTGGCATTTAGCAAATATTTTAGCTGGCTATCAGCTTCAGTGATTTCAGCTATCAACTTCAGCATTTCCGCTATCAGCTACAGTGATTTCAGCTAGCAACTTCAGCGTTTTCAGCTATTAGTTTCAGCAATTTCAACTATCAGCTTCAGCATTTATAGCTTTGAACATCAGAGTTTTCAGCTATCAACTTCAGTGATTTCAGCTAGCAACTTCAGCGTTTTCAGCTATTAGTTTCAGCAATTTTAACCATCAGCTTCAGCATTTATAGCTTTGAACATCAGCGTTTTCAGATATCAACTTCAGTGATTTCAGCTGGCAATGTCAGCGTTTTCAGCTATCAACTTCAGTAATTTCAGCTAGCAACTTCAGCGTTTTCAGCTATTAGTTTCCGAAATTTCAACTATCAGCTTCAGCATTTATAGATTTGAACTTCAGCGTTTTCAGCTATTAGTTTCAGCAATTTTAACCATCAGCTTCAGCATTTATAGCTTTGAACATCAGCGTTTTCAGCTATAAACTTCAGTGATTTTAGCTATTAGCTTCAGCATTTTTATCCATCAATTTCAGCATCCTCAGCACTAGCATCAGCAGCCAAATTCAGTTTAGAGCGTTCACACTATCATTATTGCCGGTAATGCTATATATCTAGTTCATAATTATGTTTAAAAGTTACGGTTCTAAAGTTGAAAAAAATTAGTTTAGAGTGTTCAATAAATGTTTATCCTGTTCGGCCCGCGACATAAAGTGTGTTTTGGATTTTGGCCCCCTGTGTGATCGAGTTTGACCCCCCTGCTCTACAGGGTAAAAACAGAATAATCATTTATACTTTCAAAGTCTCCTTTCTGCAAAGTACACCCTTAGCACATAATTTAATTGGTGGAATTTCAGTTAATAACTCTCCTAACCTACTTACTGTCTTGCAGGGTGAAAAAATGAGGAAAAACAGATTTAAAAAGACCAGGTGAGCACAGAAAATGAGGTTAGTTGTAAGGAATATCCTTTGCCTTAACAGCATAAATAAGCTCCTCTTCTTCCCCTTTAACATTCACATATTTCCCTAATTAACAATTGCAACAGTCGTCCTTTAACTTTAACAGACAATTGCCCCGTTCATGTGTGTTTTCTGCTGAGGGTCCCACGACGTTCTCCAGATTAGAAGAACCACCCCTCTGCCAAGCGTCGCCCACGGCGACCAAAGGTAATTGCTTTTTCATTAAGCCCCCAGCACTAATCCCAATGATATTTAGCAGGCACGAACCGGCACACATGCATTTTTTACAAACATAGAGGAGGGCATGGGGACAAAAAAAAAAAAGAAAAGATATTCAACAAGACAAACGGTATGGATGGGTGCAGGGGTTGCTGATATTTTTCCTTTCAGCCACAGTGGGAGGCCAGGAGGCAGTAAAAATGAAGTGAAGCGTTTTTCACCATCCCCGCTACATCTGGGGATGAAAAGGAGAACTTGGGGTGATTCTTGGCTGTGTGTGTCCATGTGTGCAATTCTGTCTACAGTGACCCGGGTCAAAAAAAGAAAAAGGGAATCTCGTAGTTCTATCGACCACTTCTCTTTTTGACCCTGTTGTCTCTGGCCATCTGCTCCATTTTCTCCCTCCTGTTTGTTCTCCTAACCTCCCATATTCCCTCCATGTTTCCAACCGTCTCTTCTCATTTGCATCGGTTCATTAAAACACATGTACCTGCCAGCCGCTTCAGAATACTGTTTTTTTTTTAAAGCAGCCTCTCCGCTTCCGGCTCGGCTGGGGCCAGGAGGGAAACTGTCCCTCTTCTCAGACGTTTGTGTGATAAGTATGAAATGCACTGAACCGATGAACGCCCACACTCACAGCACAGCACGGAATCTCATTTGATTCCATGTCGCCTCCTCTAGCTGTGAATTTCCTTTGAAGTTTGCGGTCCGACGTGTGCAGGTACCAGTGGAGCGGAGTGGAAGCCGACTGTTTCACTGCCGATCATCTCCTGTCACGTCCGCCCCAAACTTCATGGAGCCGTCTCGTGTCTAATCTTTGAGCGAAAAGCACATTTATTATTTATAAAAAGCTTGTATCCCAAACATTAAAAGCTTGTTTTGACCAAACAGCTTAGTATTTTTCATTATTTTTTTCTATTTTTCAGGGTATATCTTCTATTTTTTTACAAAACATATGAAACAGCACAACCGAAATGACAATAAATCTTTTATTTTGACAGGATTTAATCCGTTTTCTCTTGCAATGTTTGATTCCAATCTGTTTGTGGATTACAGACTATAAATAGCATTTTTAATCTCGTGATTTAACAGCAAAATCCATTTCCAGATGCTCTTCTTTTTTTGTTCCTCCGTCTCCCACCTCTTCATCCAACATGTAAACAGAAATTTCACTTTATGCGACTCAATCGATCAAGTGAAGATTTTTTTATAGGAGATGAGCTGACGCAAGCAGACCTGCAGCTCTTCCAAGCAAATTATATTCAATGTGACTTTACGCGTATTGATGAATGTTGACCATCCAATGTGCCTGATAAGACACCGCATCGCCGGGGGAACGCGATTAATATTTTAGCAGCACCGATTGATTTTTTTTTTTTTTCTTCTTGAACCAACATGCTACGTTGTGACGTGAGTCAGTTTCCCTTTCAAGGCTGGAGAGATGAACATCACATCAATATTTATTTCACTACAAATAAAAAAAATTGAAGCTGCAAGCAAGTGAATTGCCCATTTGCCACCAGTCAGTAAAACTCACAAAAACCTGCATTTCTACTCACTGTGGCCTGTAATCCTTGTGCTACCCTAGGAATGTTTACGATAAAAAGTGGGGTCATCTGGACCCCATAGGAGAGCATGAACAGCACTGTTAAAGTTACAACATCCCTTTGTTTTTCTTGGAAGTATATGCATCAATTTTTGTGCCACTTTGGAAAGTCATATATACTTTTTACAACTACTTTGGTTAGCCACGCCCACATGGCCATGATACATGTGTTCAGCTTCAAGCAGGCATTCAGTCTTGGATTTATAGCAGGGGTGTACCGCGTACCAAGGGTTGCAGACCCTAAACTTTGCTAACAGCCAGCACTTCAATAAAACGACATTGGAAAGTGACGCGGAGGAGTCCTTAAAGGGAAACCAAACCCTAAATTAAAAGTGCTGTCTGTTGGTCATCGCCACATTTTTGACAAATTCAAATAAACTTGTTGAATTCTTGAAAATATAGTCAAAAACCGCCTTTGTGCTGCCCCCTACAGGTTGAATCGATGTATTACAGATGAATTTTGTGATAGGTCAAACCATGTAAGTTTCAGAAGACTGACATCATGATCTGCAGCTCCAGTAACAGTAAACCCCCAAGCCCCACCCCTCTGACTGGAGTTTCAAATTTCAGCTGTGGGTGGAGTCAGCCTCCAACTTCCCTGTTTGGTTACCCTTTAAAGGGTAAATACAATACTCTCCTTTAAAGGTCAAAGGACTTCATTTTCTTCACTTGATTCAAGACTTTTTTTAAATCCTGAAAGGATCACAGACATTCTGGCGATGCAAACATTTAAACAGCACCAAGACGCATTTTTATGAATCCTAAATAAAATGTTTGTCTACATTGGAGGGGTACTACTACAGTCTATTTGGATAAGTAAAGTGTCTTGCAAAATAAGAAGTAATGACTGCAATAACATTAGGGAGATGTATTATGTCTTAAATTAGTTTCTTTAGCGGATTATAAATTAAAAAAAATCCAAAGTTTAAGAAGATTGTGACGGATTTAAATTTTGACTCGAAGTAAATTTTGAGAAATGTTTGATTCATCCAAGTTTTTGTAAAGATTAAGAAAAGATTTAGGAACCAGGTTTAATGAAATCCAACCTCAATCCAAGAAAAAAAAGTTTGATTGCTTGAAATAAACAGTTTCCAAATCCAAATTCCAAACCACATTTGTTTCTGCAGAAAAGAGAAAACCCAGAAATCATGTTCCTCACAGGTAAATAATAGATGTTAAAACGACAAATCAAAGAAAATGAACCCCATTTGTTTGACAAAAAGTACAAATTCATTTGGACCCAAGAGTGCGAGCGAAAATAAAATGTAATCAGTGAGGTGTAGCAGATGCAGATGTCTCTTCCAGCAAATGTCCCACTTCTTTTTTCGACTTAATTACCCTTGACAGCAGAGGGAAAATGTCCAGAGGTGGATCACAAATGAAGAAAGAAGCCGCATCCTGATGCAGGTAAACCCAAAAGAAGATTAGAAAAAAAAGACACATCTAGGGGGAGGATTATTGGGTTTCAAAGTAAAAATCTTTTGCATACCAATGTGGGTTAATTCCACCCTGATGTTTTTAACTCGGAGAGGTCGACTAAGTACCCGAGTGCGCCTGTGTGAGGATTACAGCTCGTAATCATCTCCCGACATAAGAACGCGATGCTTGTCAATGCCACAGAGGTTCAGACACTCGCACACAAAGAGGGAAAAGATGAACTGTGCGTCAGCACTGTGACTGCTCACCACAGATACTGGCAGAGGAGGACGGGGAGGGAGGGAGGGGGGCACAGGCGGCTAAGACCTCGTCCCCGCAGACTGACTGTCAGTCAAGATGGAGGAAAAATGAGTGCTCCTTTGTTTTGTTTGGCTGCCTCCTGATCGCGCCGTGACATGCCGGGCAAATTAATTGGCAACAACAAATGACCATCACCAACCTCTCGATACTTCCAGGTCAGTGTGACCCGTCTGCCTTCCACAAAACAAATCCATCAGCACCTGGAGAAAAGGGTGGCCGTGACACACGGGAGAGGAAAGAAATTGGAACGCAAACCTTGACCCGAATGCACGACTGTTTTCTATTTAAATTTCATTCTGTGACCCTGGGAAATCGGAGGGGTCTAATGCATCTTCTCGGTGTGATTCCGGTGAGGAGGTCAGAGCCAGCCATACATCAAGATGTCGAGTGAATTAGAGAGCTCTGACCAAGACTCCTGTCTGCAAAGTGAGAAGTCCTTCTGTGCAGGCGGTAACTGAAACTCAGTATCTCTGATGGCCACAAAGAGCCTCTTTCCTCCAGACACCTCAGTAAATACCGTCTGCTTATACATCAAATAAACTCATTTCATGTAACACTTCTATTTCTTAAGGCTTGTTTTAGTTTCCAGTAGTGGAAACTAGGGCTGCTACAAACGACTATTTTAATGGTCAACCAATTATTTTTTCAGATTAGTCGACTAATCAAATCATGTGCTAAGTGGATGTAAAACACACATCTTAACCATCATTAGCTTTGAACTAACTAAAAATAAAGACAATAAAGATCAAAGGTTATTAAACTTTTAATGAATTGTCCTTCAATTAAAGCCGAATTAAATAAAAAGAGGCCGGCGTCTGAAAAAGGGAAGCATTTTTCACAAAGGATAAAAGTTTTAATTTCGCCATTTCAAATATAACTAGAAAAGTTACATTACCTGTGATAACGCTAGTGCGAATGTTTGGTGGTTAAAGATGCTGAAGCTTTTTGCTGAAAATGGTGACGCAATTTAGTTTAAATGCTGAAGGGATTTGCTGAAATCCAAACTCCAAATTAACCCAAAAAAATCTTAACAAATTAGCAAAAAAAAAAACTAGCACGTTTTAAATTCTAGCTAAACTCCAAAATAGTCAAAAATTCATCAAAAAACTAAATTAGCCAAAAACGTTAGCATGTTGCTAAAATAGAAACTAAACTCTAAATAAGCCTAAAAAATCCAAGTAGATAACAAATTAGCCAAAAACATTAGCATGATGCTAAAATACTTGGTAAACTCAATTTTTTTAAATAACTATAATGGATGAAAACATAACCCATGAATATATTAAAAAGTTTGTTGCTAATCTACATAAAATTTTAAATTTGAAGACGTTTTCATTCATTTCCTATGGGGCATATTTTGCTCAATATTTCAAGAATTATAAGGTTTATGAATATCAATGGGAGTTTGAACACAACCATACATACTTGGCTATATCCGAATTCCCACCCTAATGCCCAACTACTAAAAAACTAAATAGCGCGGAACTATATTTTGCCCTGAATTTTAAAGACAATACGGACACCATTCTCACTACTTTTCGTTTGTTTTTTTTCTAAACGCTGGATATGACGTCACCGATTTCACAAAGTCAAAATCGAATTAATATGAACATTTCACAAGGTTTATTTATGAATCCACTGTGTTCTGATGGTGAAAATGAGAATAGTTAATTAAAAAAACGACATTTAAACACGTTTTTTTGGTCGAAATTATTCGACCGTATTCCACTGTGGTCGATGTTCGGTAATCTAGTGAGCATCAATGCACGCTACTTCTAGGAATTAGTTTTGCTTTGCTTGATGAGCCTTGTAGTCTGAAAAAACAAGTTACTTTGTGAATTAAAAAATTAGGACTGTGAACATTAATGAGTTAACTCACGCAATTAATCTAAAAGAATAAACACGTTAAGATTCATTAATGCAAATTAATCAAAGAAAAAGTCCTTCGCTTTAACCTGGCGGTTCAGGCGTCCACGGCTTCGTACCCCACTTATACCATGATCACTTACAAAATAAATAAATATTCAACCAGTTTTTAGTACTTTATTCATGCTATTTTTTTGGTTTAGATCACTTTTTTCACAAAAAGTGAACTACTTGATCCATGGTCCGGTGCCATATTGTACAAAAACATTTTACCTGGTAAAACACTGTGATTAATCGAGATTAATCACAACAGAAAAGTGCGATTAATCAGATTTTTGTTTAAATCGACTGACAGCACTATTTAAATATAATGTTCTAAATGTGGAGTTTTGTGATTATTTGCAGATAATAACTGGTAAACAAATAGTGTAACTAAAAAAAATGATCACGATTAATTTTTTTCCAGGTTTAGCGATTAATTAGTTAATTTTTTTTTTTATGATTCTCAGCCCTATTAAAAACATTTTAACCAAAAAGCCACAATGGAGAAGCAAAAGAGCCACAGGGACCATCAGGCTGCATTCCTCTGATATGTACACATATATGTGTACAGTATATATTCATGGTTTTACATAAATGCAACTGAAATATCTGCTATGATGTAATGCAAAAAATTTAAAAAAGTAGTCGAGGAAGAAGGTTAAAGTACTCCCAGTACATACAGATCATGAAAATCATTTAAATTATGCATGAAAGACAAGATGTTCTGTTCAGTTTCACTTATATGACGATAACTGAGCGGTCTACCTGCGATGACAGCCCTGAGGGAACAAAAGAACAGCTCAACTAGGGTTTTAAAAGAGATCTAAGAGCCATTTCCTATCATCAATCCGCCAGTAAAAGGTCCATCAACTTTGATTATCATGAACGTTGATTGGGAGAAATATTCTCATTTTCTTTCATTGTTCCTGCCCGCTCCCCGTGCCCTCATTAGGATGTGAAATGTCCGGCATTTACGAGTCTGCTCCCTACAATTCAACTCCATTACGCGGAAACTGTGTGAAAGCCACACAGGTGGTGGGGGGGGTGGGAGTATGCCGCAAACTAAAAGCGTCTAAGGAAGCGTGAAAGGAAATATCAGTGAGTTGAGTGTGAGCCAGCCAACTTGGGGAGAGTGGGGGGGTTATCATCCAGCACCTGAGGCTCTAACTGCTAATGCAATCCCTCGCCAGGAACCCTGAGGACCCGCATGGGGGTCAAGGATGGGTAGGTCAGACAGCTGGGCTCCATGCCCATACCTGAGTCACCTGTCTTGGCATTGCGGTGAGCCAGAAGCAGAAGTAGATAGAGTATGGAGCCCAAAGGCCACAACTTTCGCCACAGTAACAGCAGGAGAGACAAAGCATGGCTGCACATTATCACTACATTAGAGCGGTTTTTGAGATGGGCTTCACTCGGGAACAGACTCGCACAAAAGAGAGCTGGTGCCGTGGTAATGAGAGTATGAGGACACTCCTCTGGGGAGACGTGAGCCTTTCAGCCAATTCTCAGCTGGTAATTCCATGCAAACAGAGAGAAAGCCACCAGGGTTGCTCAGCGCTTCACTACAAACTCCATCACAAAACAGAAGATTAGCCGAACCCGAGATGATGAACACACACTAATCCATCATCAAGAAGTTCCTGTTCAGGTCCGACTGGAGGAGAGTACGCCGCGGGGAGGAGCAGACGGTATTACGGAAGCCCCCAGGGTGAGGCCAAACCGAGCCGGAGCGGATGATGAAACCCAGCGGACGGTAATTGGCTGTAAAATGAGTGATGCCTCCAACTGGGAGAGACAGAATCCAGGTGAGCCTAACAATGCTGAATGAAGCCAGACGGGAACTTCAGAGTGGACTTACAGTTTCTCGTGCAGAGAACGCTTTGGGACTTCTCAGATGTTCACCCACTAACAAAAACTGAGACGTAATCTTGACCAACAGTCAGAAATTTACTCAAAGACATGCAGAAAACACAAAACACATAGCCAGCTACAACGAAAATGGGAGAAGATTCAAAGAAAAGGGCAAGATTTTGAATTTGTTGATGCCTGAGTGAAGCTGAAACTTTCCTGATGCAATGAGCCGGTAACTTTTATTAGTTTTGTTCTGTGTATGAATATCAACAACCGTTAGGAAGGAGCATATAAAGCAAAAAAGTAGCCTGGATTTAAAAAGACCTATAAACACGGTCGTTTTCTCTCAAATCTCCTAAAGCACTCTGGGTTCGTTCTCCACAACAAAACAGCTTATTGGCCAACGGTAAAAACTCACTTCTGCTCATAAATATAAAATATACACTCACCAACCACTTTATTAGGTACATCTTGGGTTGGAACCCTTTTGCTTTCAGAAGTGTCTTAATCCTTGGCGGCATGATTCAACAAGGAAAGGTTCCTCAGAGAGTTTGGTCCATATTGACATGTTAGCATCACAAAGTTGCTGCAGATTTGTCGGCTGAACATCCATGATTCCAATCACCATATCCCAAAGATGATCAATTCCAGGGGGGCCAAAATCCAAAACACACCTTAGGTCGCGGGTCGAACAGGATAAACATTTATTAAACACTCTATAAATATATTTTTAACTTAATTATGAACTAGATGTATAGCATTACTTGCGATAATGCTAGTGTGAATATTGTAAGGGGAATTTGGCCGCTGGAGATGCTAGTGCAGATAGCTGAATATGCTAAAGTTGATAGCCAGCTAAAATATTAGCTAAGTCCCAAATTAGCATAAAAATTAAAAACTTAGGTTAGCCAAAACCGCTAGCATGTAGCTGAAAAAAATAGCTAAACTTCTAAGTAGCCTAAAAAATTTAATAAAGCCTCAATTAGCCAAAACAGCTAGCATGTAGCTGAAATATTAGCTAAACTCCAAAACAGCGTTAAAAAGCCAAAATTAGCCAAAACAGTTAGCAAGGAGTTAAAATATTAGCTAAACTCCAAAATAGCCTAAAAAACTGAAAAAAGCTTAAATTAGCCAAAACAGCTAGCATGTAGCTGAAATAATAGTTAAACGCCAAAACAGCATTAAAAACCGAAAAAAGCCTAAATTAGCCAAAACAGCTAGCATGTAGCTGAAATATTAGCTAAACTCCAAAATAGCCTCAAAGTTGGACTCATTGTGCATTCATAGAAGCCTGTCTTCATACCTCGGTTGTATCCACTGGTTATTTGAGTTACTGTTGCCTTTCTATTAGCTGGAACCAGTCTGAATTGCAGCTCACTGGATATTTTCTCTTCTTCTGACCATTCTCTATAACCCCTAGAGATGTTTGTGGGTGAAAATCCCGGCAGATCAGCAGTTTCTGAAACACTCCGTCTGACACCAACAACCACTCAGAGTAACTTCAGTCCCCGTACTTATTCTGATCATCTTGACCACGTCTACATCCCTAAATGTAATAAGTTGCTGCCCTGTGATTGGCTGATTAGAAATGTGCTTCAATAAGCCTTCTAAAGCGGCCAGTGAGTGTTTATATCCATTTTATCTACTCCAGTGGAAATTTTAGAGTTCAGCAAGTGAGGTGGGGTGACCCTCTCCATTAAAACAATCAGAATTACATACACCCACTGCATGACACCCCCTCTGATAAAAGTCACTTTCAAACTCTCAAACACTCCACTCCGCACAAAAACAATCCAAAGAGCTCTAACACAGAACGCCATGACAACCACCAGACTCCAGAGAAAAAGTGTCAAAAATACAGACGAAACAATCAATTAGAATAGAATACTTTTGTAGAAAACTTAATTTGCAGTTTCTTAAAGTTAAAAAAATGTAGAAATTATAAAAGCTTTAAGGCTGTAAGAGTTTTAAACAAAGTCTGACCTGAAATTAAAAAACAACAAGTCAGCAGAAACTCCGTCCCCCAGTGAGGTCTCCACGTACCTTGCAGAGTTTCTGGTAGCGCGGCGATGAGATGGCCATTCTCTGCAGCCTGTGTAAGAAGACCACCACTTTCTGGAGGGAGGTCCGGACCATGGCCATCATCTTACGACTGCTACAAGTCTGCAGCAGCCTGTTCCTGGTCCGCATGCTAGCACTGCCCTACCCCGCTCATATTGTTCTCCCTCTCCCTCCCCCTAGCCAAACGACCAGACCCCAGCCAGGCTGACGTGACGCACACACACACTCATGCACACATGGAGGAAAAGGAGGAAAAACCCATTCACGAGCTCACTCAGCCTCTGCGCGGTGTCACAAACGCTCCACGCTCTGAGCCCAAGCTCGCTTCCTCCTCTCGCTTTATAATCAGTCACTGACACATCTCCCGCACTCACACACAAAACACACAATTCAGGCAAAGCCGACAAGACGAGACTCACTTTCTCCTCCACGCGGACATTCACACGTGCAGCCCAAATGAGAAACACAAATCACTTGTGACGGTCTCCCCCCTTCAGAGTCAGATGAGGACGAAGAGGAAACGAAATAAAGAGGAGCGAGAGATGCTGAGGAGGAGTTGGACTGGACAAGCGGGGAGCGTCTCCACGCGCTGCTCACTTTTTACTGCTTCGGCTTGGAGGAGTGGGACGGAGTGAAGGGAAGACGGCGCACAGCGTGAGGGGAGACAAACAACAGCACAGAGAGAATCCATTGATGTGCAAGAAGAACAAATGAGATGCACAACAGCCAGAAAGGAAAGCTGCTGCATGACCTAAAGCAGGGGTGTCAAACTCAATCGGGCAAAAATCCAAAACACACCTTAAGTCACAAACCGAACAGGATAAACATTTATTGAACACTCTAAAACTACATTTTTTAAGCTTTAAAACCTAAACTTTTTAATATAATTATGAACAAGATTTATAGGACAACCTGCAATTATGCTAGTGCGAATGTTGTAAGCTGTAAGCTAATTATGCTAGTGCTGATAGCTGAAAACGCTAAAGCTGATAGCTGAAAACGCTGAAATTGATAGCTGAAAAAGTTGAAGCTGATAGCTAAAAATACTAAAGCTGATAGCTAAAAATGCTGAAGCTGATAGCCTGCTAAAATATTAGCTAAATGCCAAATTAGCCTAGAAAACTTAAAAAAAAAAAACTTAGGTTAGCGAAAACAGCTAGCATGTAGCTGAAAAATAGCTAAACTTCAAAATATCCTAAAAAGCTGAAAAAAAGTAAATATTAGCTAAACACCAAAACAGCCTAAAAAACAAAAAAAGCCTAAATTAGCCAACGCAGCTAGCATGTAGCTGAAATATTAGCTAAACTCCAAAATAGCCTAAAAATATTAGTAGATGCCAAATAGTCCAAAAAGCTAGCAGAATGCTAATTTTTAAAACTTTAAAACTGTAACTTTTTAACACAATTACTTGACACATGTAACTTAAACAAACATAAACTCTAAACTGAGTTACAATACGTGAGTATTATCATTTTGAGTTCAAAAGAATTAAAAAATATATTTAAAAAAACAAACGCATCACCACAGCATAACTTAGACAATTAAAAATAAAAGTAGAAATGATTCATAAAGGAACCTCATAGTGCAAACATTCAAAATTCCTCCAAAAAAGTGTTATAATGTAGTAATAGAAAAATGAAAACGTTATATTTACTTTAATTTGCTGCAAAAATGTTGACATTTTGCTCTAAAAGTAAAAAATGTAGCCTAAAAAATGTTACTTTTTGTAGCTTTTTTGCATTGGAGCCCCTAGTGGTAAATCAAGGTACTGCAAGTTGAACAAGAGGGTGTTCAATTAATTTAAGCATCAAAATATAAATAAAGAGGAGAAAATGCAACACTAAAAAGGAAATAAGTGAGAAGAAGGATATAAAGATGAAAAAAAATTTAATTAAACTAACGATGATAAAAAAAAAAAAAAATAAGAGTTTTATTTTTCTTTAACTATTATCTAAAGCTCAGCCCCACCCACCCTGGATGATTGGATGGGAATCATTCAAGAAATTTTGAAGATGGAGAAAGTGACATATCAACTAAGGGTTCAGAAAATAAATTTGGAACAAATGGATTCGATGTTTTGTCCCCACAAGAGCAGAATTCAAGTGACACCAATAAGAGAAAAAAGGATTAAAAATGAGGGAAAATGCTCAGTGAGACCCCATGCTTCCTGTTTTAATGTTAGAAAAACTGATTTATTGAGATTACCATCACATATGGATGTTTACACCTTTTATATTCCTTATTTCCCCCCTCTTATTTATTTATTTATTTATATATACACATACATTTATTGTGTCTATTATTAATTAACTTTATATATTTATATTATTTCATTGTGAATGTTTCTTCTGGACATTATTAAACTCAATTATGTGTAGCAGACTGGTATTAGTCTCATGTGGATGATCATGTCTCTGGTATTATTTTGTCATTTCTGGTCTATTCCAAATAAAAATATTAATGGAAAAAAAGAAAAACTTTCATCTAAAGAAGGAGAAAACTAACTGCTTCACATACCTTGACTTCTGAGCTTTAGATATAAATCTAGAGGAGCAAAAAAGTTGCAAAGTTGACATACGTCACAGTGCACTTCACACAGAGCTGGAGTGCAACCGTCCTCCAAAGCCTCTTTGCACTTTCCTTTCGAGGATATAGGAAAGTGCAAAGTACTGGGTTACATTTCTCCCGAGTGAGAACACGATACACAACTGTATCCATGACAATCACATTGTGGTTTTGCTGTGTGTATGGATTTAAACAAGGAGCTTTCTTAAATAAAAAATCATTTTAAAGTAGCAATCTAGTCACACTGTTTCCACAACTACCTGACAGAGGCATTGCAACATCTTTCATTTCACACCTTTTTATTTTCTTTGAAAGGCTGCAGCCTTGTCATGCATATTTGCTGTTGAATAAATCTGATGAAATTTCGTTTAGAAGCCACAATATCAATGTTTTTATTCTTTATCTGCTGCCAAAAAATACGTTTTCATTAAAAAAAGCAGTTTAGTTGAAAAAAACGGAATATATTCTGTGTACTTAATGTGAATTCAGACAAAACTGACAGAATTTGCTCACCTGATTGTTCATGTGGGCAAAAATTAAAATAAATTCAACACCTGTATGCATGACTACAAGGATCCCTTCACTTGCAAGTGAACCCTGGTGTGCAATTTTGAAAAAATTATACTTTTTCTATAGTCATGAAAAATAAAAGTTTTAATTATTTTTTTCAGACTTGATGAGGTAAATAGTTCTTTTACGCAAAAGTGCTTTTTTTTTTAACAAAGTAGAATTTTTAAAAAGGGGAAATGTATTTTCTGAGCAGCAAATGTAAATATACATCTAAAAAATTTGTTTAAATAATTGAGTTTGGTGTCAAAAACCTCCTCTTGTCCTCGGAATGCCGTGTTATTCCGCTACACTTTAACCCCCCTCATGCACCCACCGCGATTCAGCTGCTGAGCGACGCAGTAATGAAGGGCGACACTCAGATAATGGGCTTGCACCTGTGCGCCCGTGTCCCCGCCGCCTTACCTCCAGCTCTCGCCTCAGCTGCTTCGTGTGGGCGGAGTCCTGAGTCAGGTCCTCCTTACGAGAGGCGTCGGCAAGGACGCTCACGGTCGTCTCCGCCTCCTGGAGCCATCGGAGGAAGGACTCCACGTCCTTCAGGGAGACCTGCACTTCTTTGAGCTGGCTGTCGAGCTCACCGTGACGCTCACTCGCCCTGAAAAGAGAAAAAAAATGATGAAGCATCTGAGAAATGATTCCTGGATCTGCAGGGTGATTGTGTTTGCATGTACCTGCTGCTGATGGTCTTCCAGGCAAGGCAGAGTTTTTCGGAGACTTCTTTGACCCTCCTGGTGTCGTCAGACGAGTATTCTTGTAAAAGCTGGTTGGAAAGCTCGTTGAAGGCTGCCACCTTCGCCTGACCTCGACCCAAAGTTTGTAAAAACTCCTGCAAAACAATGAATGATGGGAGGGTGACATGATAAACATTTATTGAACACTATAAAACTCGAATTTTTAAACTGTAACTTTTTAATATAATTATGAACTAGATATATAGCATTACAAGCGATAATGCTAGTGTGAATGCTGGAAGCTGAATTTGGCTGCTGAAGATGCTGAACTTGATGGCTAAAAATTCTGAAGCTAATAGCTGAAAACGCTGAAGCTGATAGCCAGCTAAAATGTTAGCTAAATGCCAAATTAGCCTAAAAAACTTAAAAAAAAAAAAAAAAAACTTAGGTTAGCCAAAACAGCTAGCATGTAGCTGAAAAAAGCTAAACTTCAAATGGCCTAAAAAACGGGAAAAAAAACGAAATTAGCCAAAACAGATAGCCTGGAAATATTAGCCTAACTCCAAAACAGCCTACAAAAACAGCTTATGTTAGCTAAAACAGCTAGCAGGTAGCTGAAATATTAGCTAAACTCCAAAATAGACAAAAAAACGGAAGAAAAGCTAAATTAGCCAAACAGCTAACTAAAATATAAGCTAAACTCCAAAATAGCCTAAAATATCTTAGTAAATGCCCAAATAGTCCAAAAAACTAGTAAATTTAAAGTTTAAAAAATTTAAAACTGTAACTTTTTAACATTATTATGAATAATAAAAAGGCAGGAATATTATTCCAGAATACATCAACTTAAACCTTAAATAACTTTCAATATTTCACTCTCCATAAAAATATATTTTGTCAAAATTATACATGTTAGAAATGAGCACAAGATAACATTAATAAAAATAAAATAAAATGATCTGGAGGGCCTGTTCTGGCCCCCGGGCCTTAACTTTTACACGTGATGTAAACAGATAATTATTTACTTCCTGAGTTCCAAAACTACCTTTCTGTTCTTTGTTTAGCATCTTCTTAGTCAAGGACAAAATCATCAGGTGGAATTTATCCTACTTTAAAAAACAAATTGCTTCTCTGGGTGACAGGAGAGTCCCATTCTTTTAATGAAAATGAGATTTATTTACTCATCAGGACAAATCCAAATCCTGACGTGTATGCTGGATTCTGTCTCCCTCTAGTGTTCAGTTGGTGAAACGTCAATTTAACACAAGTGCATCTAATGTTTTAGACTTTTTAAAGAACTTCCTGACCTAAAAACATAAAAATTACAAAAATTAATTAAATAAAAACTTACTAACCTTACTGTCCTCAAACTGTTTGGTCAGAGGATCTCTGGACCTCTGCAGGAGGTTCTGGAAATGTCCGTCGGTGTGCCCAACCAGAGCCGTCACCTCCTTCCTTTGCTCCTCCCACTGGTTACTGTGGACCGTCATGTCGTCCAGCTGCAGGAGGCGAGCCTCCACGGCATGCTGAGTGCTGTCCCACTGGCTGCGCACTCTCTCCACTACAGACAAAACATCAATTTATGACGCCCTTAAATGCATCATATTCAATCTGGAACCATGTTTTTGTTTTCTATTTGACCTTAATATTTGTTATTTATAAGGAAATGAGGCATGAATTCGGTACTTACATTTCTCCGTGATGGAAGTGCGAATGTCCACATCAGAGGTTTTGTTTTTGATGTTCTGAGCCAAAGTGAAGATGTCCTCCAGCTGGGAGTGTCGCTGCTCCAGATCCACTTTTGTCACCTGAAAATAAAATGTAAATATTCTTATTGTGAGTTCTTCAAAGTCTCCTTTGTCTTTGAAGGCTTTGAAGGCTTCAGGGTTTATTTTGTGATTCATTTTGTGGCTGCTAACCTGAAGGCGTCCGATAACCGTCCTGATCTCGTTGGTGTCCCCCACAGTCACGATGTTCGACTTGAGCATTTGGGTGACGAGGAGCAGCCAGTCGGCCAGTTCTGTGGCTCTCTGGTTGAGGTCGGTGGGGCGCACCGCATCCGGCACGTCCCGGGTTCGGAAATGGGCGTCCTCGCTGGTCAAGCTGACCATCTGAACAGCGTACTGCTGATGCGTCCAGGGAGAGACGGGCGGCTGGAGGGACTCTCTGAGCTGGCCGTCCAGCGTTTTCCAGGCAGAGGCGAGGTGCTCCACCTTACCCTGGAGGCAAGAAAAGGAGTTTAGATTCGGTGCTATAGCGGGGTGTTTTTACGCCGACATAAAGACGAGAATTGACCTTTTCCAAAGGCAGCAGCTGCTGCTGTCTCTGCAGATCAATGGAATGAGCCAGCAGCTCCTCGAGGTCCTTCTTCCTGTCCTTCATAGAAGTCTCCAGATCCTGATAACATGCAAACACGCCCTCAATCTTCTTTATTGTCAAACACAATTTTAATGAGTTCGTTCTTGGGATGAATTCAGCACAATACCTGCGCTTGGACTGAATTTAGGCCCCGAGAGGCAATCGTTTGGTTTGTTATGACGACCCAATCTGACAGCCGGCTGACCCGCTCCTGAAACTGGGCGTGGCTCTGCAGGTTGGACTCCACCTCCCCCACCTTGTTGAGCAACTCATTGGTCACCTGCAGATGAAGAAGACGGATCGTGTTGACAAAGAAAATTCAACAATTTCAAATGCCACTAAAAAAAGCCAACCTCGCTCCACTTCAGATTGATGGATCGCAGTTTTCCCAAATGCTGCTCTCTGATTGGAGGGCTCAAACCGGGACTGGCCAGGATCTGAGAAGCGTGTTTGTTCACCCAGCCCAGCTGCTCATTCTGTGCATCCATTTCCTCAGCGAGGGCCTGCAAATAGAGGAGTTGGTAGTCCTTTTTTCTCCAAGTTTATTCATTTTTGTTCAACACTTCCTTGCTGCACCTTGAGCTCTTTGAGGTTGCGGTCGGTGGCAGAGACGGGCAGGGAGGCGACGGCGTTTTCGGCCTGCTCCAGCCACACAGCCAGCGCCTCGCGCCTCCTCACCAGGTCTGCCAGAGCTGGATCTCCTCCAGGAAGTCTGCAAACAGAATGCAACGGAGACATCTATTTACATGTATGTCTACAAACTGATGAAAATAGTAAACAATATGTTATTTGCTAAACCTGAAGGTATTATTTATGTTGTTACTAGTAAAGATTTCACTCTTGCAACAAGATAAAACACATTTTGTGATGTATTTTGTGTTGTCCAAATGTGATGTACATTTAAATGAAATGTA
Source organism: Oryzias melastigma (assembly GCF_002922805.2). NCBI lineage: Eukaryota > Metazoa > Chordata > Actinopteri > Beloniformes > Adrianichthyidae > Oryzias > Oryzias melastigma. The sequence goes on from NC_050535.1 coordinate 9,334,219, forward strand.
CATTTAACCTCTATACTAAATAAATAAAAAAGATATAACATGACTCTTGTTTATATTCAAGTTTTTTATTAATAAACTAACACATTTTAAGTACCAAAAGGTGCATTTTAATGGTGTGCTTTGTAACCTGATGCCCTCATTCATTCATTTTGGTCATTTTTCCTGACTTGGAATTTTCTATGGGAAATCTGTCAGAAATCTTTTATTCTAATTTTTGAAGCAAAATTATAGTCATAGGCCTCTATGATGAATTTGGATTTGTTATTTTTTTGTTTGTTTTTGCTAAATATGCCTTATAATCCAGTCCCTCTAATGTTAAAATGTACTTTCAGTGATTATATGCCTTCCAGTCCCAAATAGATTGATAAATATGAAAATGTCAAATGCGATTTCAAATGCGGAAGCCGATTTTTTATTTATTTTTAGCTTTTTCTAGAGAAAACAAACTTAATTTTCTCGTTATAACAAAATAATCAAGAACGAAGAATGAAGCGTCCCCCTCTCCCTTTCCCGCACAGAGACTTCACATGTTTTAAGTCTCTTTAGTTTGTGGTTAACAACAAAAAAAGCAGAGGAAGTCTCCACAAAAGTTGTTTTTTGTGTATTTTATTTATTTATTAGTAGATCTATGCTCTTTAAACGTCTTATTTTTGCCTCATGAACAAACAGGTTGATTGACAGAACCCAGAATTTCTGCATGGTGTGTTCACAGAGCTCCAGATATCATCAGCAAAAAAAAGCAGTTCAGAGAAAATGTCGAACACCAGAACTGATCCATATATAATGTCGACATTTTTTCTGAAACTTTGTTTTGCTGAGGATTGTATAAAAATGACATAAGCATTGTAGCGGATTGAGTTGGGCCGAGTGGCTGTTTGGGTCCGCTAATGTCCGGAGTTCAGTGAACGCATCATTCGCAGATTCTTGTCGGCCCTGAATTCTGTTAATCAGCCCGTTTGTACTGAGGTTTTTGGGAAATAAAAAAATAAAAAAGTAGGACAGGCCATTTCTTGTTTCAGTAGTCATAACTTGTTTATTTTGCTTTTTGGCTGTAAACTTTTTAAACAACAGTTGTTTTCAAAACTATACCATAAAATACATTTTAAAATGTAGTTTATGAAAGAAAAGCTGTTAAACCTTTAATAGAGATTTACAAAGAATAAACCTACTTCTTAAAGTGGATTTTTAGTATATTTATTACAATTTCTTTCCTTTTTCTACTGGTTAAAAAGTATAGTTTCCTTAATCGGTTCAAATGGAGGACTTTTTATTCTTAAATTTCTGCTCAAATCATCTTTTGATCTATTATTCTCAGTGGTCCTTTAATTGTGATTATGCCCCTTTTAGTCAAAATGTTAAAAAAAAATAGTTGATGTAGTTTCTGCAGAGCAGCATTAGAAATTCAAATCTGCGTTCTGGGTGGGACTGTTGGCACGGAGCAACACCGCCCCCTTTCCCCTCCCCGTTGCTGACAGTTTGGATTGGGGAGCTTGTGGCAATAGCAGCGTATTTTCTACATCACAGATAAGCTCGTCTGGTCCTGATTCACAACATTTGAATAAAGAAATACTCAAAAATGCAATTTTGAGCTTAATTTTCTTAATATGTTCATAAAAAAGACCACAAGAACAGGAAGCTGGTGAGGAAGCTCTGTTCTGGAGTTGCCGCTTGACTCGGTGAGAGAGGTGGGAAAAAGGAGGATGGTGGCCAAGCTATCATCCTTGATGAAGAACACCCCATGTGTGACATGGTACCACTCCTTCAGTGATACACTGCTTCATACACTGCTACACCCCAGTTATCTAAAGGAACAGCATTGTGGGTCATTCCTACCTGCTGCTTTGAAACTCTATAATCAAAGTTTCTTTAGTTTCTCTCGTACTGTAAGTTTTGCAAATATGTGACACGTTTAATCTTTTTGATCCTGCCCTATTACTATTTGTAATGCTGGAACATTGAAATCTCCCCATTGCTAGACAAAAAAAGGATTGTTTTATCTTAAAAACACCAAAAACACGATTATTAAAAAAATAATAGTCCTTTTCCAGTATTTATGATGAATAACAAGGGCCACAGTCTCAATCTCTTCCAGGTTTTCAATCTGATGTCAACATAAATCAGTTTTAAATATTTTATGCCTCTGAAAATATATTAAAAAAATAAAAAAAATAGGCCGTCCCATATTTCACATTTAGCTAAAATGCATACAAAATACAAAGCAGTATCATCTGCAAAAAAACAAACTTTTATGCTTTTAATTAAATTCATATAAATCAGGTAAAATAAAAATTTTAATTTATTTCTAAACAAAACACTGCTTTTATTGCAGGAGTTGATTAATGTTTTATGATTTAAGTCCATCTTAGTTTACCTGCGCTGCCTGTCGGACAATCGCTGCTGCACCGCTCTCCACCGCTGCCCCACAGTTTCTAACTTGTCTTCAAGCAGCGATCCATCAGGAGGTGAAAGGTTCCCAATTATCTGCTTGCCGGTGCGGTTCAGCCCGGAAAGAACCGCCTGATGGCTGGCGAGGCCGTCCTCCAACTCCTAACATGGAAGACAGCAAAAAAACGATCAAATCTGAGCTAAATTACCACAAATTCATCTTTTTTTCAAATCTCACATCACTTATTTACACTTCGCCGAGATTTAAGCTTCCAAACTGCTACGTTCCACTTTGAGAGATTTAGTGAGCCAGAACAGACCCGTTAAGGTGAATGATTGTGGAGTCCGACACACCGCGAGTCAGCTAATAGATCTCTCAATTCCCCTTCACTTTGATCCCTCCACTCCAGTGAAAACCTGTGCGAGAGCCGCGGCGAGGAGAACGTCGCAAATCACACTGATAGAGGAGGTCGGCGATGATGCAGCAGCTTCACCGACTTGAACTCCCCGCGGCAATCAAAACGCCACTTCAGCAATCAAACAAACTACATTAAAAAGTCCCTTCTCATCTCCCCGCGCACTTCTCATCGTTTTTGTACTCTGTAATCGATCGCTTTATGTGTTTATGAGGTAGAGCCCATTTTTTTCCTCCCCAGAAAATGACAGGCAATTATGGTCTGGATCCACCCATACCTTGCAGTTTTCACTTCACACATAAACGCTTTTAATAAATTAGAATTTATAAAGACAAATTCAGCAGTAAAAGGAAGGTATAATGTACTGACCGCTTGCTGTTGCCGGGCAGATTCCAGGTCTAGCTGTCCATCGGGGCCTTCAGATAGAAGAGTCTCTGCATCCGTCAGCCACTGAGAAAACTCCTTTAAGTCGCAGTGAAAGCGTCCCCACTCCTCTACAGCCCGGTCAAAGCTCCTGGAACACATGGACGACCAACATTTAGTCCAGATTAGTCGGAAATTATTCACTTTTAACAAAGTTATTTTTTTCTAGTCCTATTTTAATTTTAATTTTTGTGCTTGATAATATATTATTTATTTTGTTTTTGTTTTAGTTTAAAGCACTTTTTGCTATATTTTATATTAAAAGTGCTATATAAATAAAGATTGATTTAGTTAATTTCAACTATAACAAACAATTATTTTCAAAGTTTAATCAATAATTATGTTGTGGTATTTACAATTCTATAGTAAAATGGACATGTATTAATAATAAATACAACAATAATAAAATGTTTTATTTATATAGCAAGGTCACCTCACAGAAACACAGTGAATTAATAAATAAAATAATAAGAAACTAAAATATGATGATGAGCTCCAGATTTGTGGAAATGAGAATAAACCTTGGGAGCAACCAGCCGAAGAGAGGTGGAGGATCTGAAGGAGCGAGTGGTAATAGTCAAGAGTTCTGAGAGCTTTGAAGGTTCAGAGTGAGGATTTTGAAGGTGATCCGGTGAGGCGCTGGCAGCCAGGGAAGCTGCTGTGAGACAGGTGTAATATGATGATTGGAAGAGGGGGTTTGTGTTCTTATTCGAGCAGTTCAAGATTCCTGAGAGTTTTTTGAGGAAGTCCAGAGTGAATAGAGTTACAGTAATCAACCAGGACAGCTGTGGAGTGAGGGGTGAGAGAGGGGCGGAGCGGGTAATATTATTCATGCAAGAGAATGCTGTCAAGGATGAGATTGAGAAATTACTAAGTGGATTGATTGCTTTTTAATTTGAGGAAACTTGAGAGGAACCAGGATTTGACTTCAAGGAGGCAATTAGAGAGGGAGGAGGGTGGATGAGAGGAATCAGGTTTAAAGTAGATGTAGAGCTGGGTGTTATTTTTCCAGAAAATGTGGTAGAGAAGGAGGAGGTAAATGATGAAGAGCAGGGGCTCCAGGATAGAGCCCTGAGGCACGCCTGTGGTAACAGGACCACTAGGAGAGGTGAACGATTTTAGTCGAATGAACTGGATGTGGCCTGAAAGATGAAACCAGCTGAGGGGTGGGGGTGGTGTTGCCAATATTGGGAAGTCTGTCTAGATGGATGGGTGGGAGGTGTTTAAGTCAAATTAAGTTAAATATTAGATATTGTGTATTTGTTCCTGGGTTGTTGTTTTTTGTATTTTTATTTGGATTGAACAAAAACAATGTTCATCTTCAGTCACTAGCATAAATAGGGGTCTTTCCAAGTTTGTTTCAAATGAAGAGTAAAATACACAAATGAAAAAGACTTATGAGAATAATAGTTTTTTTAACTTTTATGGTTATTTTTTTTATGTTGTATTCTATCCATTTTGCTTGAAAGAAATGCATATTGATTACAAACTTAAAAAAAAAAAAAATAGAATATTTTTTAAAAAATGAATTAAAATGTTATTCATTGTGCAGAATGTCTATTCATGTTTTGAAAAAAAAAAATCTATCCAAGTTTGACTCTACACCAAACATCCCTTTCCTGTGTCTGCATGCGAGTTTGGTCCAGATACCCTTTGCGCCGACTGTACATGCGATTGAGTCGGTCCCACTCGGCGTCGAGCTGTGCCAGAGCGTCCCCGATCTGTGTCGCCTCGGTATGAGAAGCCTCCTGGATGGCGTCGGGCTGCCGCTCGTGGATCGCCGTGACCTGATCGCCCAGATTCTCCAGACTCTCCTGGATAGTCTAGAACAGGAGAGTCAAACTCAATCGCTAAAGGGGCCAAAATCCATGACACACCTTAGACCGCGGGCCGAACAGGATAAACATTTATTTAAAACTCTAAAACTAAATTTGTAAAACTTTACAACAATAACTTTTTAACATAATTATGGACTAGATATGTAACATAACCTGTGATAATGCTAGTGTGAATGCTGTAAGCAGAATTTGGCTACTGAAGATGCTAGTGCTGATAGCTGAAGATGCTGAAATTGATAGCTGAAAACACTGAAGCTGATAGCCAGCTAAAATGTTAGCTGAATGCCAAACTAGCCTAAAAAACAATATATATATATATATATATAAACTTAGGTTAGCCAAAACAGCTAGCATGTAACCTGAAAAATAGCTTAACTTCAAAACAGTCCAAAACCTGAAAAAAGCCTCGATTAGCAAAATCAGCTAGCATGTAGCTGAAAT
>NC_050535.1:9339854-9360171 GCF_002922805.2 Oryzias melastigma
AACAGAAAAAAGTCTAAATTACCCAAAACAGCTAGCATGTAGCTGAAATATTAGCTCAACTCCAAAATAGCCTTAAAAATCTTTGTAAAATAGCGCAAATTTTTAAAACTTAAAACTAACTTTTTAACATAATTATGAATAATAAAAATGCAGAAATACTATTCCAGAATAAACCTTAAATAACTTTCAATGTATTATTCTCTATAAAATCCCATTTTGCCAAAATTATTCAACTTAGAAATAAGCGCAAGATAACATCAGGCTATTAATAAAAATAAAATAAAATGATCCTGAGGGCCAGATAGAGTTAACCGGAGGGCCGCATCTGGCCCCCGGGCCTTGACTTTGACATATGTGGTTTAGAAGAACGGCAAAAGAAAGTCACTCATAAAATATACATTTGTGGGACATCTTTAAAATAAAATGTGATGTTCAGGATATCACCCACTTTGAGTGTATCCTCCTGGCTGGGGAAGTCTTCATAAAGGCCTCCGCTCAGCTCCGAGGAGTTCAGGAGCAACTCGTTGTCCGCCATGCCAAGGAGGACTTTATTGATCTCCAGCAGGTAGTCTGAGGGCGTCAGAGATAGCGAGCTGCTGAGCCCTGCTGCGGACATCTCCTGCATCAAAACAAGAGGGAAAATTTGTGATATCCCAAATAAAGTTTTAAAATGAGCTCAAATATTTGACCAAATCACCCTCAGAAAGACCCGAACCGTCATCCCTCACCTGAGCAGAAACTTCTAATGTTTTCTCTTCAAAGTGAGAAGACGAAGGCCCTTCCATCTGCATGAAACGCCGCATCTTCAGTTCCTAAAGCACAAACACAATTCATCTCAGCTTTCTTTAGGCTTTAGGTTGAGATTTAACAACGTCTAACTGAGTCTCACCCTGTGAGCAGAATACTGGCTCTGCAGCCGGAGCAGCATCACCTGCAGCTCCTCCCGCTGCTCTTCTTCTGAGGTTTGCTGCAGAAGCTCTTGTCCTCGTTTTAGCAGTTCGTCCATGTTGGCTTTCTCTTCATCCATCTGAGGAAAGGGACAAAGTCAAATTACACTTTTTTATCAAAACCCATCTGTTTAAAACACTAAAAATGACAAATCTGTGAAGCAAAAAGCTAATTATTGAGGCTAAAAACACATTTCAGAAAGCTATCTCCCTTTGGGTCACTCACCTTTCCAACCATAACATAAACTTTGATTGAACTTTTAAACATTTACTTAAGGCATAATCTTATCAGATTGCAGCTTTTACTGTATAAACTTTAGTCAAATCTAATAAAACCAAAAAGAAAAGGGGAAACACCCAAGTCAAACATTCTTTGCTTCTGTTTAAAGTCCGGCTAAACATCGGTAGAAAGTACAAACCTTCTCATCATCCGGCAGGTTTACTGGGTCCTGCTGCAGAGTCTGCAGAGTTTCCTGAAGCTCCACCTGAAGCTCCTTTATTTCAGTTCGGACCACGGATTTAGGAAGCTGTGGACGTATTTCTGCTCGACTAACCTTGAGAAGAGAAGATAAAAATATGTTTGTAAAGGATAATTAAAATAATAAGTTAAAATAAAATGTTCTTGTACCGTATGAAGTTCCCTTTGAACACCTTCAGTTCCCAGACTGGTCGTCATCTGAATCAAGAAAGACGTTATAGAAATAGTAGACTATCAATAATGCACCAATCAGATTTTTGGGTTACCGTAGCCGCTCTTATGTGCTGAGAGACTTTGTCGAAGTTGCAGTTGAGCTCAGCCAGTTTGGGCTCCACCACTTCTCGACAGGCGGGCCCCCTGCTGGTCATGAGGATGACGGCTTGGTCTCTGATGTTGTCCACACGCAGGCTGACGTCGTCCAGCTCCTCCAGGATCCTCTGAGGACACAACCTTACCTTTTAGTTTCAGACTTTTAACAGCTTAAATGAATTTTACGATAGCAGCACTGATACACTCAGGTATTTAATACAAATCTGACCTTTAAAATGTTTTCTTTCTCCGTGGGAGCCAGCTGCTCGGCCTCGTCCAGGTGGATCTGAGTCTGGTAGAGCCAGGTGCTGATGTGAGCCACGTTCTCATCAAAAATCTCCACCTCGTTCTGGTGACTCTGCAGAGAAATCCATATTTTGAGGTACACCAATGACTTAAAGATCAAGCAAAATCTGCACGTAGCATCCATGAAACCCATAAGAGTTAACGGTAAAAACAGAACACTCTCATAACTAGAAAAGTTATATTACATGCGATAATGCTAGTGTGGATGTTTTTTGCTGAAAGTAGTCCCTAAAAATGCTGTAGGGATTTGCTGAAAATTTGCAAAATGTTAAATTTGATAAAAGACTGGAAATTCTGTTAAAGAACTATGAAAAAGCCTTTAAGTTTATCTACATTTCTGAAAAAAATTGTAGTAAAATTACTTAAAAATCCATAACACACGCTAATTTTATAAAAATATTTAGTGTGTTGCTACAATATGAGCTTAACTTAAAATTATTCCAGAAAACCTCAGTAGATGCCAAATTAGCCAAAAAGCTAGCTTGTTGTTTAAATACTAGCTAAACACTAAAATAGAAAAAAAAACTTCAGTAAACTAAAATATTTAAAAACGTTGCTAAAATAAAGCTAAACTTTAAATTAGCTTAAAAACCTCAGTTAACAAATTAGCCAAAAACGTTAGCATGTTGCTAAAATATTAGCTAAAATAAAAATTAGCCTAAAAAATCTCACTAGATAACAGTTTAGCCAAAAACGTTAGCTTGCTGCTAACTCTAAATTAGCCCAAAAACCCCAGTAGATAAGAAATTAGCTAAAAACGTTAGCATGTTGCAAAAATTTTAGCTAACCTCCAAAATAGTCTAAACAAAACCCAGTAGATAACAAATTAGCCAAAAACGTTAGCTTGCTACTAAAATAGAAGCAAAACTCTAAATTAGCCCAAACACCTCAGTAGATTAAAAAAAAAATAGTCAAAAACGTTAGCATGTTGCTAAAATATTAGGTGAACTCCATTTAAAAAAAATAATATGAAAAATTCAAAATATAACCCATGAATATATGTAAAGGTTTGTTGCTACTCTACCTACATTTTTTTAATTTAAAGACTTTCTCATTCATTTCCTATGAGGCATATTTAGCTCAATAGTTCTAAAATTATAAATACTAAAAATACAAGCAGTAATGCCCTGAACAAGCTAAACCTTTTGGTACCAAGATTGCTAAAATCACTGAAAGTGTTTTTAAATTTTTACGTACAAAAAAAAACTAATGGAAAGGAGCAGAGAAATCACTATAGTGTGAATGCTTACTAAGCATTCACACAATCAAGGACACTCACCAGAACAGCACTGAGCCAGTCTTCGGTCAGAGTGCGAACACGGCCCAAAGCCTCATCAAGACCGGAGAGCCTGTTTTCCAGCTGAGCCTCGCTGCCCTCCACCAGAGTCTGCAGGCCTGCGCTGGTTTCTGTCAGGCTGGACAGCTCTCCCCTCCGGCGCTCGGACTCCTTCAGCAGGCCCTGATGGAGGACGGGCGCAACTTTGTATCACACATTAACCTTGTTAACCTACTAGCTAGAAACATTTCTATTCAAGCTTTGCAAAGTTGTCTCATAAAAATGAGACAGACGCATACAGAAATCGACCAGAAGATTGATATACATGCTTTCATGAAGACGTATGTCCGTTTAAGTTTTGATGGACAGCGACTCACATTCGCCCACATGATCTCAGCGTCAATATCCGCCGGCATGTCTCCGCTAGTGTTCTTCTGCTGCAGTTCGGCTTCATTTGTGGTCAGCCAATCCTGCAGAACAGCGCTCTCCTTCTGAAACTTCTGAGACAGCGACAGAGCTTTCTCCAGGTCCTGCTTGCCCTCCGTTACCTGTAAAGACACATAAACCAGTTGAAATCAAAACTGGATTTTTTTTGTCTTTTTCTGTTCGCTGAATGAGTTACCTGAGCCCCCAGATTGTTGTAGAGAAGTTTCAGAGCGGTCAGCTGTTCGTCCATAGCTTTAGGATTCTCCGTCTGCTGTTTCTGCACAATCTGACGGCCCGTTTTGATCACCGTCTCCACCTCCAGCTTTACCTCACTCAGCAGCTTGTACAATTTCTGCACAGGAGAAAGACACACACATGTATCCAGATTTTCTGCTCAAGTGAAGGCTGGGAAATCTCAGTTTCTCACCATACAACCAGTGAGGTGGGTCTGGATTCTTTCCGGCTCCACATCCTTCACATCCAGGACGTGCAGCTCGGTTTTGGCCCCCTCCAGAACCCTCTTACAGTCCAGCATGCGCTGCTCAAAGTTAGCCGGCTTCTGGAACAGCTGGTACTTGGTGGAGATTTCTCTCAGTTTCCTCTGCAGAAAAGAGACATTTGCAGCACTGATATTCAAATGTGATTTGAATGGATTTATTAATAGAAATAATCCAACAAGTTACACATTTTTTAATGCAGACAACAACAAAAATCTAATTGGAAATGAGAGAACTGATTTCAGGCAGTTCCACAATCTGTCCAGCAGGAGGCGACATTACCTGCAGCTGATCCAACATGGTGCCACCACGAGCTGTTTTGGCATCTGCTGTGGGAGGAGGCAGGTTGAACACATTCCTCCTCTTCATCTCTTCCATCGTCACTTCAAGTTCTGCAATTTCAGCAGCGATGGACTAAAGGAAAAGGAAAATAAAAGGAAATATATGTTAAAAAAAGATTTTAAAAAGTGCCTAAATTGGTGGTTAGCATTAGATGCAGAAAACAGATTGAAGTGATCTCAAAACTATGCACTATATAAGTATTCTTCAGTCTTAGGGGATTAGGAACTCCGTACAATCATCCAACAGAATGTCTGCCTCCTAAATGTAGGTATGTGTGCAGGTGTGCTGCACCTGTGCCTCCTGGGGGAGCTGGATGGCGTCTACGCGATCGGTAAGGTAGGAGGTGAGAGTATGGTCCAGCTGGCTTAGAGACTCCTGCAGATTTTGGAGCGCCTGTTGATTCTCCTTCAGTCTCTGCAGCTGCTGCTCGAGGCTCGCTTGTCGGTCGACCGCCTGAAGGACAAAAACAAAGACAGAGACGACAGTCAAACTTTAACTGTGACGAAATAATGAAAAAAAAGTGGATTAAGTTCAAGAAAGAAAATATGCCCAGAAAGGCTAAGTTCTGACCTGATGGTGGAGTTGCTCAAAGCGCGAGTTGAAGGCTTCGAGTTTTTCGCTAATGAGCTCATCAAGTATGCCCCCGTCTACGAGCGTCTGACCCAGCTCCCTGATTTGAGTCCGGTTGTCCCCGGGGTGGCGGAGCACGTCCTCCAAAGACTAGACGGAGATAAAACAGCACTTTTTTATTTATTTAACTAAAAAAAACATAAACCAGTTAAGGAGAAAAAAGTCAAATAAAAAAATGTTATTAAAGACGTCAACAGCTGCAGAATGAACAAATAAAATAGATGAAGAGCGGAGGCAGAAACTGCAGCGCGGTCAATAAAAAACTAAGAGGAGGAGTGAACTGAGCGAGCTGTGGAGTGACGCCTCATGTTTGGATCCAACACTGTTCTTGTAGCTTCAGTTTTTCGCCCCCGGTGGTGATGGAGAGAGGGAAACAGGGGTGGGGAGATGAGGGACGCAGACAAGAAGGTGAAGCTCTGTCTGCGAGGGACTTCGGTCTCCTTCATCGCTATGTGATGCTACAGAAGCCCCTCCGTGATGAAAGTGAGTTTGACAGTCGCGCCGCGGGCGCTCTACAGATTTAGCAGTGGAGCACGTCAAAGCAGAAGACGAATCAAAGACAAATGAGGTCATTAACATTTAGAAGCAACATTTAAGCATTTGTTTGTGGAAAACTCGTCATGCAGTCTGAAGTTTCTGCGAACCGAAATGACTTTGAATTCTTCTTTTATCAATCATAATAATCCTATCAGTTTTGTCGTTTAGCCTCTTAATTGAAATCTTTATTTGTCTCATTTTTGTTGAAAAAGTTGCATAAAAACAGGTGTTTTCTGGAAACTATATGAAAGAGAGGATGAGTTTTTTTTTTTTTTTACTGATTAGCTTAATTTCTTACTTTTTTGACAAAGGCCTGCAGCCAATAACGCCAAATATGCTAATTTCTAAGTAGGAATTATATCAAGGTTATTTAAAACATACACTTGTTATTGCATTATTTAAAGTTCCAATCAGATTATGTTATGCGATACTTTAAAAGCTTTCCTAACGGGGTTTCGATTACAATTAGCGCTGCCACAAACGATTAGAGAAAGGATACTAACAAGGATGCTAGAAAGGATGCTAACAAGGATGGTAGCAAGGATGCTAGAAAGGATGCCAGAAATTATGCTAACAAGGATGCTAAGAAGGATGCTAGAAACAATGCTAACTAGGATGCTAGAAACGATGCTAAGAAGGATGCTAGAAACAATGCTAACAAGGATGCTAGAAACGATGCTAACAAGGACGCTAGAAAGGATGCTAGAAAGGATGCTAAGAAGGATGCTAGAAACAATGCTAACTAGGATGCTAGAAACGATGCTAAGAAGGATGCTAGAAACGATGCTAACTAGGATACTAGAAACGATGCTAACTAGGATACTAGAAACGATGTTAACAAGGACGCTAGAAAGGATGCTAGAAAGGATGCTAAGAAGGATGCTAGAAACGATGCTAGGAGGGATGCTAGAAAGGATACTAACAAGAATGCTAGAAAGGATGCTAGAAACAATGCTAAGTAGGATGCTAGAAACGATGCTAGGAAGGATGATTACAAGAATGCTAGAAAGGATGCTAACAAGGGTTCTAGAAAGGATTCCAAGAAGGATGCTAGAAAGGATAGTAGCAAGGATACCAGCAAGGATGCTACAAAGGATGCTAGAAAGGATGCTAGAAAGGATGCTAACAAGGGTTCTAGAAAGGATGCCAAGAAGGATGCAAGAAAGAATGCTAACAAGGATGCTAGAAAGGATGCTAGAAACGATGCTAGGAGGGATGCTAGAAAGGATACTAACAAGAATGCTAGAAAGGATGCTAGAAACGATGTTAACAAGGATGCTTGAAAAGATGCTAAGAAGGATGCTAGAAAGGATGCTAAGAAGGATGCTAGAAAGGATGCTAAGAAGGATGCTAGAAACGATGCTAGGAAGGATGATTACAAGAATGCTAGAAAGGATGCCAAGAAGGATGCTAGAAAGGATAGTAGCAAGGATACCAGCAAGGATGCTACAAAGGATGCTAACAAGGATGCTAGAAAGGATGCTAACAAGGGTTCTAGAAAGGATGCCAAGAAGGATGCAAGAAAGAATGCTAAAAAGGATGCTAGAAAGGATGCTAGCTATGAACCAAACTGTTTCAGTTTTGCACCTAATTGTGAGATTTGCACAGCTTAGATATGTCGCACCAAACTTCTTCTAACTGTAAATGGGGCACACGCTAGTAAACAGAAGTGAAAGGAAAAAAAAGAAGCCCCTCCCTGCTTGTCTAGCGCAGGGGTCTGCAGCCTGTGGTTCCAGAGCCACACGCTGCTCTTTCATCTCTTTATTGTGGCTCTTTAGCTTTAATGAAAAATGCTAATGTTTGAATACGTAACAGATTGGTTATTTAAGTTTTGTCATTTTTGCTTATTATTTTTGTCAAACAACTAAGCAAAAGAGTTTAATTTACTGTCAGAAATTCAGTAGAAATGTTCTTTCAATTTGTGTTTTTAATTTAAATAACTCCAAATGTTGCTCTATTTTGGTAAAAAACACTAAGGTGGTAAAAGTTTTGAACAAATGCAGTTTAAAATGATTGAAAATGGTTCAGCATTGAGTGTTTTGTGCCTCACATCTTAAAGAATGACAACAAAAAGCTCAGTTTATTCTAAATTTTTGTAATTTGCTTTTTTTAATAAATAGATTCTACTAAAATGTTGTTTATATCTGAGCATAACAAGGAAAAAAATGATGGTGGCACACCAAAATCCTCATAATACAAATGTCATGTTTGACTGGGTTGCATGTTTAATTCGACAAAAGCTGCTGGAGCAGGAGGAGCTTTTAGACACAGAGTGTGTTTTATTTTGAAAGGAACTAGTGTGAGCTGCTGTCAAAAGCAAAAGAAATTCTAAATGTTGCATATATATAAATATAGGCACTGCTGTAATAAATTTTTGCTTAAGTTACATTTAAAAATGAATGTTTAATAGACAAAACTTGTAGAAAATAGTTTTTTTTGGCTGAAAATAGTATTATCATCATGGGTATGCTTTTAAAATAGATTAAAAGATGATCAGTTCTGTACAGATCAAATGGATGGAGCACTTTCATATAAACAGACTAAAATGAAGATTTTAGCGACAAACCTCCAGAGCTTCATTAACAACCTCTGTGCTCTCTGGTAGGTTTTCAGTTGCGTGGAGTTTTTCCTCCAGAGAGGTGAGCCAGCTCTGCTCCGTGTCCAGAAACTGAAGCAGCTCCATCCAGCAGGACCACACCTCCTGCAGAGCACGTCCCAACATGAGCAGGAATGTCATCCACAAACATTTTAAAGGCCTCAAGACACAGAAAGACTCAAAAAGTCAAAAGAATAGAGATTTAAAGAAAAAAAAATACCTCCAAGGTGTGGCATTTGCTCTTGAGGCGGTCGCAGAGTTTGTTATAATTGGCCAAGACCCCTTCCAGCTCAAAGGTCAAATCTTGTCCAAACCCACCACCAGGGTGCGCCGTTCGGGACACCAGTGTGTTGATGTTGTCCTTCAGGATCTTCACTTTCACTTCTTTCTGTAGCACATCCTCTTTAGCCCTCTATGATGAGCAGAAAGGAGTAAAACACAAAACCAAAGGCTCATCTCCTCAAAATTTGAGGCTTCGAATCCCACCTTCATCTCCTCCAGAGACGCCTCCAGGTCCTCGGGACTCTTGTACTCGAAATCCCTCATCAGAAACTCCTCATCGACTTGAGCCATCCACTCCTGCATCTCTCCTAGATCTTTCTTCAGGTTGACCTGCTTCTCCTGACTCTCTGCAATATGTTCCTGATGACTGAGAAGCTGGAGGGAAACACAAAAATGCACCTTTATCGACAGACGGAACAAAAAAACGTCCCAACGCTGACACCACCTCAAATCCTTTTGTAGTAATACATACTAAAACGAGTACTACAAATTTTCTAGATTATCCAACCCATTAAAGGACTTAAAAACAAAACGAATAGTATGAAAATGGAGACAAAAAATGTTCTCACCTGTGCGCTAAGCTCCGCCCACCTTTCCTGACAATCGTCCAGCCTATCCTGCCCCCACTTGGCCAGTCCTGGTACTGCAATCGCCTGCACAGCTTTCACGTTTTCTTCCATTTGCTTCAGCGAACGCTCCACTGACTCCATCTCATTCACATACTCCTAATTTAAAACAAATTACTATAATAAATGTGTTTGACAAAAAAATGTAATTCAATTATGATTTTAAAATAACATGTATTACAATTAAATTAATTCGAAAAGCTAAAGAAATGTGAATATTTTCCCAACATTCCCACCTTGCACCTGCTCAGCTCTTCATGGAAATTCTCTCCATCTCCCAAACCTGTGGTGTCCCGAAACAACAATTCCTGAACGGCGTCACACCAGCGCTCCACCATCTCCAAACACACCTAAGTGCAATAAAGATTTCATTAGTTCATCTAGAAGTTTAAAACACACTATGTCTTCACACTACACATCAGAAATATTGGTATTTAATCTGCAATAAATGTGAAAACTTTTTATTTTTCATGGGGTAAATAATAATAAGGGGCGGAGCTAGAGCATTTTACATAGGGTGGGGTATTTCTGACAGTTTTTTTATTATTATAGCTTTTATCTCACTTAAAAAGTGTTTATATTTTTTTAATTCTGAAAGAAGAGTTTATTGATGATTTCTTATTTTTTGTTAATAATGATGCTAATATTTGCTAAAATAAATTGGTGGGCAACTGGCCCCCCTTGCCCCCCGTAGCTCCGCCCCTGATAATAATTTTTTTTCCCCTAATTCAAACAAATTCAGCAGCAAGAAGAATAAATTATAGAAATGCAAACATAAAAAAAACTTCATTTGAAATTCAAAGACAAATAAATTATAGTTTCTAAGCTAATTTCACACAAAAAAGATGAAGAATAATCATCAGTCACGGGGCCCCACCTGATTGTCCTTCATGCATCCCAAAATGCAATGCAACGTGCCGTACTCCTCGCGCGCCCTGGAGGAGAGCTGACTCCATGTTTGTAGTTCTTCTGGATCAGACGCTTGTTGGGTTTGCTCAATCTGCAGACACAGGCTCTGGAGGACAAACGGACGTTTTAGAGTCTCAAAAACACAAAAAAAATGTTTGGAAAAAAGTTACAGGAAAACACCTGCTCTCATGAGTCAACTGTAAGTCAAAGGTAATTTTTGGGGTAAAATGTGGAATTTATGTTCTGAAACATGAAGTCAGATTATTCCCAGCATCCCTCCGGTCTAATAAACAACTGATCTCAGACACGCCATCACGGCATTGTTCTGTATGTTGTGGTATCAGGCAGCTTGGCAGCTTTTCAGACTCCACAGAGAAATATGAGGAGTTGCATGGACGGGCACGATGCCCAGAATGTGCCCCCCACCCAGCCCTGTGCCCCCGTCTGTCATGAAAATGAGACTGCAGACTGATTCACATTCCAGCACGGGGCTGAGGAGGTGAGCAAACACACAAAACACGACATACTTTCAGCACTGCATGCAAAAAGACACAAAGTGTTGTAAACACACAACACACCCTCATCGCTGGTAACAAAGTGATGTATTGTTGACTGGGGAGAAACAGTGAAGTGATATCATGAAAAGAAAAAAAACTAAAGAGGAAATAGACTGACGGTGCAGATTTGACACATCAGATGCAATCAAAATGTCTTTGTAGTCTAAAAAGGTAAAAATTACTTCCTCTTTATTTAAATAAGTCTGTTTGGACACATTTTAATCACTGTATTTTCAAAAAAAAAAAGGACTTATGTGTAATTGCTTTGACCTCTTGTGTGGGAATGACATTTTTTTTAAAATATTTTAGCAAATAATATGGAAATTAAACAAATAAAAAAACAATGCATTTTTCAAGCACAGGAAGCTATGCGCTAACGTAGCTAACTGGCAGCTATTGATGACATCATAAGGGGTATGATCCAAATTTGAAGACACTATTATTCCATAACTCTCTATTTCAGGGCTAAATGTAGGGGAGACATTTCAGTCCGAGTCTCCAGCCCAGATAAAATCCAGCGTTGTGTTGTGCATCCAACGAGAAAATCTCTGCCAAACCAACTGTGCAAATTAATGAAAGCTGATTGGCGATGGCGACCCCTTATGCCAAAAAGTGAGCTGTATCCTTACACGATAACGACAACATCTAATGATGCTAGCAGAAATCACTGAAGCTAATAGCTGTAAGCTGAAAGTGATAGCTAGCTAAAATATTAGCTAAATGCCAAATTTGCCGTAAAAACTTAAACAAAAAAAACCCAGGTTAGCCAAAACAGCTAGCCTGTAAACATTAATCTAATCACAAAACAGCCTTAAAAAAACTTTAAATAAGCCTAAATTAGCCAAAACAGCTAGCATGTAGCTATATTAGCTCAACTCCAAAACAGCCTAAAAATTCATTAGTGAATGCAAAAATAGTCCAAAAAGCTAGCAGAATGCCAATATTTTAAACTTTAAAACTGTAACTTTTTAACATAATTATGAACTAGGTATATAGCATTACCAGCCTTAATGCTAGTGTGAATGCTGTAAGCTGAATTTGGGCGCTGAAGATGCTAGTACTGTTAGCTGAAGATGCTAGCAGAAATCACTGAAGTTAAGAGCTGAAAAGGCTGAAACTGATAGCCAGCTAAATTAGCTGAAATTCCAAATTTGCCTTAAAAACTTAAAAAAAAAAAAAACCTAGGTTAGCCAAAACAGCTAGCGTGTAGTTGAAATATTAGCTAAACTCCAAAACAGCCTAAAAATAGGAAAAAGCCTAAATTAACCAAAACACCTTGTGTGTAAAAATTAGTCCAAACCCCAAAACAGACTAAAAAAACCTTTAAGTAAGCCTAAATTAGCTAAAACACCTAGCATGTAGCTGAAATATTAGCTCAACTCAAAAATAGCTCAAAAAATCATTAGTAAATGCCAAAATAGTCAAAAAAAAACATAACTTTTTAACATAATTATGAATAATAAAAAGGCAGAATTATTTTCAGAAAAAAATAAACTTAAACCTTAAATAACTTTCAATATTTTACTCCACACAAAAATATATTTGGTCAAAATGATACAAGCTAGAAATGAGCGCAAGATAACATTGGGCCATTATTAATAATAAAATAAAATGATCCGGCCTCCGGGCCTTGACTTTGACACATGTAGTTTAAATGATCAGAGACAATGCAATGAAGTTTTATCATTCCACAGTTTTGTAAAAACTCTCACCTGTGCCTGTTCTACTGCCCTCTCCGTCGTGGTCAAGTCTACGACGTCCTTCCTCAGAGCGGCCAGTCTGGCCTCCAGGTCCTCCAACACGTTCTCAGTGACCTGGGTCGCTTTAAACTTCGCCAAAGCTGGGATAAAACAAGAAAAACGTTCAGTGGGCGGAGAAATGAGGTGGGTAAATACATGGTTCAAAAGTGTAGGAATTTCACCACAAGAGGGCAGTGAGCCGGGAAATTCCCCATTTGTGTACAACTCTATGAAAACTAGCAAACTATAGAAAATCTAACCTTCTGTCAGAAATTGAAAGCGCAAAAACCTTAGAGAACGTGAAAATTGAGCGGCATGTTCCTGCACCCCCCCCTTCTCTTTCGCTCCATTTCTTTGTCCGTTAATTATCGGGTGCCTTAATTCCTACACAATCTGGCTCTGTTTACAGTATAAACTGAAAGAGCAGGAGATGGAGTGGAAGAGCGGGGTGGGTGATGAGGAGGCCTTAGCGAGAAGCAAAGTGCTCTCAAGCAGAAACAAAATAGTTTTCCTTGGTTTCCGTCCAAGTTCTCCTCTGAGTGAAAATAGGCACAACAAGAAAGGCGCGCACTGGCGCTCTGAAGAAGGTTCAAGTCCCCCCTTCAAGGGCTTCTTCTGGCAGAGATCGGCGTCCATAAATTCCAGAGGTAAGGCGGTGAGTGATTCTCAGAGCCGGTCCAGGTAAACATGAGCTGCTGTCGATGAAGAGCATGCAGTTGTTCTCCTGCAAACCTGAGCGCTTTAGAAGCCATATAAGGTAGGGGTGTCAAACTCAATCGCACAGGGGGCCAAAATCCAAAACACGTTATGTCGCAGGCTGAACAGGATAAACATTGATTAAACATTCTGAAACTACATTATTAAAACTTTAAAACCATAACTTTTTAACATAATTGTGAACTAGATATTTAGCACTACCTGTGATAATGCAAGTGTGAATGCTGTAAGGGGAATTTGGCCACGGAAGATGCTAGTGCTGATAGCTGAAGATGCTGAAACTGATAGCTAAAAATGCTGAAGCTGATAGCTGAAGCGCTGAAGTTAGTAGCTGATATCAGTAAAGCTGTTAGCTGAAAACGTTGAAGTTGATGGCTGAAAACATTGAAGTTAAGGGGCTGAAATCACAGAAGCTGATAGCTAAAAATGCTGAAGATGATAGCTGAAGACGCTGAAGCTGATAGTTGAAATTGCTGTAGTTGAGAGCTTAAAATGCTGAAGCTGAGAGCTGAAAACGCTGAAGCAGATAGCTGAAACGCTGAAGCAGATAGCTGAAACGCTGAAGCAGATAGCTGAAAACGCTGAAGTTGATAGCTGAAACGCTGAAGTTGATAGCTGATATCAATAAAGCTGATAGCTGAAAACACTGAAGCTGTTAGCTGAAAACATTGAAGTTGAGAGCAAAAATCACTGAAGCTGATAGCTGAAACGCTGAAGTTGATAGCTGATATCCATAAAGCTGATAGCTGAAGACGCTGAAGTTGAGAGCTGAAAATGCTGAAGCTGAAATCGTTGAAGCTGACAGCTGAAAATGCTGAAGCAGATAGCTGAAACGCTGAAGCAGATAGCTGAAACGCTGAAGCTGATAGCTGAAAACACTGAAGCAGATAGCTGAAAACACTGAAGCAGATAGCTGAAACGCTGAAGCAGATAGCTGAAACGCTGAAGCAGATAGCTGAAACGCTGAAGCAGATAGCTGAAAACACTGAAGCAGATAGCTGAAAACACTGAAGCAGATAGCTGAAAACACTGAAGCAGATAGCTGAAACGCTGAAGCAGATAGCTGAAAACACTGAAGCAGATAGCTGAAACGCTGAAGTTGATAGCTGATATCAATAAAGCTGATAGCTGAAAACGCTGAAGCTGTTAGCTAGAAACGGTGAAGCTGATAGCCACCTAAAATATTAACTAAATGCCAAATTAGCCCAAAACCGTAAAAAACTGTAACTTAGGTTAGCAAAAACAGCTAGCATGCAGATAAAGAAATATAGCTAAACTTCAAAATAGCCTAAAACACTGAAAAAAGCCTCAATTATCTGGCATGTAGCTGAAATATTTAATTAACTCAGAGACAGCCTGAAAAATAGTCCAAAAAGCTAGCAGAATGCCATTTTTTAAAACTTTAAAATTGTAACTTTTTAACAATTATGAATAAAAGGAAGAAATACTATTCCAGAATAAACCTTAAATAACTTTCAATGTATTATTCTCTATAAAATCCTATTTTGTCAAAATTATACAAGTTAAAAATGAGCACAAGATCATATTGGGCCATTAATAACAATAAAATAAAATGATCTGGAGGAGCAGATAGAATTACCCGGAGGGTCAGATTCGGCCCCCGGGCCTTGACTTTTATACATATGATGAAAGGGATTCGATTATTACTTGACTGGCCAAGAGTTTTATATAAAAGACTGAGTTAAATTTGTGCGTGTTTGTGTGGTGCTGTGTGGAGAAAGAACAAAAGGTTTTTAAACTTCTTGCAATAAAAGGATGCTGTAAAGGTTTGGATTTACATCATCCAGCTCAGGATGTTTTACCGTTGTTGACTTGCTGCTCTTTGCTCTGCAGCTGCTGCAGCGTGGATGCGTGGTGAGCTGAAACCAACAAGGCGCTGTCCTTCAGAGAGGACGCCGCTCCCAGAGATCCGGAGAACAGCTGCTCCAGTCGAGGGCTGAAGGAATCCATCCGAGCAAGGCGGGACTGGAGGAAACAAAACCATGAATCCCATTGTCTGTTTCTGTGATGCACCGCTCAGTTTTTGGTACAATATTTAGAAACACAAATGCAAAGCTGTGCTACGAAAGGTCAGAGGTCAAATTCTGGATTAAAGTCACACAAATCAGATCAGGGCGTGTGAGACCGAGACGGCAAATCTCACCCGGCATTCTCCGCTCAGATTTGCGAGCTCGACCTCGCTGCACTTTTCCACAGCGGCCGAACGCTCCAGCCACCTGTCGTGCTCCTCCACGAGCCGGTCCACCTCTGCGAGCTCCTCGGCCGCCGCTCTGACCCGGGACTGAGTAAGAACCCGCTCACGGGCAGCCCGGACCTCCCGTTTGCAGGAGTCCCACTCCGTTAGGATCAGGTCGACGTTTGTCCTCACAGATTCCATGTTTTCAGCCTCTGTGAGAATAAACGAGAGTAAAATAGAACCAAAAGAACGGTTTTGACGCAATTCCTTCTTCAAACCTCTTTCCAGCTGCTCCATCAGGCCACGCCCCTCCTGAACCACGTCTTGAACTGTGGCTTCCTTAGCTGAGATCTCCTGCTCCAAATCCTGCATCAACAACAACCAGGCTTAAAATAAATTCTTTCAACTTATAAACTTTTATCTCCATCTGTACCTTAAGATTCTCTGTCAGGTCGGGTGACGTTTCAGTTGGTGTAGCAGCTAGAGTTTGGCTGGACGTCTTGCGCGCTCTAATCCAGCTCAACAAGTCGGACGTTTTCCCCTCAAACCTGTCGAGCAAAAACCAAGTCACTTCCAGGCTCCTGACGCTCCCCAACAATCACACACTTCGCGCCACAGTCCTGTTTACCTCTGTAAAATATCCGCATTCGTCTCCACCAGACGTTTCTTGGGCGGAGCGGGTGGGTCCAAGTCCTCGTCGACAGGTGAAGCAACCGTTTCCATGGCAACGTCCGTCGGAGTGATCCCAGCATCCGATACGGACTCCATCACCTGAGACAGTGGGAAAAGAAGCAGAGAAATCATTTGCTTGTTTTTTTCCACATTTATTTGTCTTGCTTCAAAAATTCCCACAATCCATCTGGTTTACCGACTCATTACAGCACATGTGTCAAAGTCAAGGCCCGGGGGCCGGATCTGGCCCTTCAGATAATTGTATTTTATTGTTATTGATGGCCAGATGTTATCTTGTGCTTATTTTTAACTTGTTTAATTTTGACAAAATATATTTCTATAGAGAATAAAATACTGAAAGTAATTTGATATATTCTGGTATAATATTCCTGAATTTTTATTCATAATTGTTAAAATGTTACAGATTTAAACTTTTAAAAATTGGTACTATTTTGGCATTTACTAAGATTTTTTAGGCTTTTTTGGAGTCTAGCTAATGTTTTAGTCACATGCTAGCTGTTTTGGCTAATTAAGGCTCGTTTTTTAAGATTTTTAGGCTATTTTGGAGTATAGCTAATATTTCAGCTACATGCTAGCGGTTTTGGCTAATTTCGGCTTTTCTATTTAGGTTTTTTTCGGCTGTTTTGGAGTTAGGCCAATATTTACAAGCTAACTCTTTTGGCTAAGCTAAGTTTTTTTTATCTTTTAGGATGTGTCCTCAAAATTACCCAGAAGTCTTTGCGTAAAACTAGCATACAGCGACGGTCACTGGATTAGCGAATATAGACCACAATGCATTGCGGTCAAACAATTTCGAACAAAAACGTGTTTAAATGCAATATGTGAATAAACCAACCACATTTTTACCATCACAACAGAGCTGAGTGCTAAATAAACTCAGTGAAATGTTTGTTTTTATTAGATTTTTACTTTGTGAAATTGATGGCATCATATCCGGTTTTCAGAAAAAGGAAAAGTAGTAAGCATCGTGTCGGTATTATCTTTAAAATCCAGCACACTATATAGTCCTGCACTATATCATTTTTTTCTGACAGCTAAAATTCATAAAACACACACCTGGAAGGAGCAATCCTGAAGCTTCTGCACCAGGTTGTCCCATCTGTGGGTCAGCTCCTCCGTGTCCCCCTCGATCCTGGCTCCTGCCGTTTGATTTTGCAGCAGTTGAATCACATCCCGTCCTGCGTCGGATAGCTTATCCAAAGTCCTCCTCTTCTTCTCCATGTCTTCCTTTAATATCTAGAAAAATAAAAAATAAAGTTCAGTCTACAATCAGATTCATTTCTATTTGAGCAAAGCTCTTCACTTACCGCTAGCTGTCGCACATTACTATTCATTTCCGAGGAGTCCTTGAAGTTTCTGGTCTGAACTTCATTTAAGGATTCCTCTTTTTCTGCCAACCACTCTCTAAACAAATCCTGCAGGAACAAAAACAAGGAAAAGTTCATTTAGTAAAACTCATTTTTCACATTTCTGTTCATCTGGAAACACTGACATTTTCCTGTTATCTTTTAAATATATTTAAAAAAAAAAAAAAGTGATATGACGCTCAGCATCCCACCTGATCTGACAGGAGCTGCTGCCAAACCAGAAAAACTTCCTGCAGTTTCTGCCACTTTTCCTCCGTCCAGCGACACACAGCTGCCCAGCGTTCACCCAATGACTGAAATTCACAATATTTATTTTAAAAATAACATTAAAAAACATCCTGACAAAACACAGATCTCAGATTCTGATATTTAAAAGCTGTCATCATACCTGTAATTGCTCCTCCAGGGCAGCGGTGGTGCTCTCGCCGCTATTCTCATCCACAACAACCACCATGTGCGTGAGCGAGTTGACCTTCACCTGCTCCACCTCCAGATCATTCTGGAGTTCCTGCATGAAAACAAAAACAATCAAATTAAATGTTTAAATTTCTATGAGTTGAATGAAAACGGAGGCTTTATCTACTTTATGCTCTTCGATCATCTCCTTGTAGGCCTCCATGTTTTCAGCCGCCGGCTCGGTCTCAATCCTCTTGATTCGCTTCTCCGTCTGCGTCAGCCAATCGGAGAGCTGCTGCAGCTGCTGCTGCTGGAGATCCATCAGGACCTCGTGGAGCCTAAAAGTGAAGAAGAGGTTCTGTAAACATGACACTCGAACCAAGAGGAGCTTAGAACCGAAAACGAAATAAATTGAATTAATCGACATTCGCAATTGGACTCAGATTAAAGGGTAACCAAACCCTAAATCAACTTTTTTTGGCTGTTTACCTCTATAAATAAAAGTGCTGTCTGTTTGTCATTGCCAAATTTTTGACAAATTAAAATAAAATTGTTTAATTCTTGAAAATATAGTCAAAAACTGTCTGTGTGCTGCCCCCTACAGGTTGAAATGAGATATTACAGTTGAATGTTGTGATTTTTTTTGAAGTTTCATGATCTGCAGCCCCGCCCTTCTGACTGGATTTTCAAATTTCAGCTGTGGGTGGAGTCAGCCTCCAACTTCCCTGTTTGGTGACCCTTTAATTCAAACCGTTTCCAATCTTTCTGCAAAAAGAAAAACTACAACAACTTGGCTTTATGTGGCGGTAGAGTGGATCCCCGTGTGGGATCTCACCGGGCCTGTCGGTCCATGCTGGCCACCCGGAGATTCTCCCAGCGAGAGTTCAGGAGGCTCATCTGCTCCCGGATCTCCTCCTCTTCCTCTTCTGTCAGGCTGCCCTGAGCGATCAGCTGGTTCCCCGCCTGCAGCACGTTTCCCACGCTGCTCTGATGAGCCGTCAGCTCCATCATGAAGGCCTTCAAAGCAATACGGACAACCACAAGTCAGATTTTTAGCTAATTGTTGAACAAAAATCCATACTCTTTATTCCTTAAACATATGCTTGAAACAGTGAATACTCCTTGAAAATGCACTAGTTTCAGATGGGGCTTTGTAGTGAAAGTATGGGAACAACAAAGCACAAACAAGCTGGACTTTTTTCTTTTTTTTAGCCTTCCTGAATGGTCTGGCTGTTCGAGAGGCTTTGGATCCCGTTGCTCTGTCTCACGACCAGCTTTCTGCTTTGACCTGGATTCCAGACATTCAGCAAAATTCACACTTCAGCCAAGGGAATCCAGCCAAAGCCCCTTTACACACATGCACAGACACAAACCTCGCCGCGTCAAGCAAGCAAATAAGTAAGTAAGTAAGTAAGCTTGGGGCCAGGGCACCGTGGAGCGATCTGCGCCACTGTTCTCAGCAGAATTCCTGGAATTCCCAACATGTACCGAGCATGTTTGTAGGAGGTTGGGAATTCTCAATGGAGAGCTCAAACGTGATTCATGCTTTTTAATGTTTCAAATCAACATACAGGTCAAGCTTCATATCTAACCGTCTTGACGGCCTCTTACCTCGTGGGTGTGAAACTGCTCCTTCACGTCCTCCACATCGTTAGAAACCTCCTCCTGAATCTGTAGTGTGTCTTCAGCTGACAGCAGCCAAGTCAAGACCTCTTCCAGCGTCGTCTGATAGCTGTCCAGGTCCACGTCCAGGAGGCCGACCTCCACGTCTCCCTCCGTCTCGGTCCCGGGGGTCTCAGGGCGTGGACTGCTGCTGCCGTCTTCCGTCTGGACATTCTGCTGTAGCAAAAGACGCAGATGAAGCTCAGAAATATAGCAAAGCAATCAGGGGAAGTTCACTGTGTTCTAAAGAAGCCATTGGGGAGGATTGCTGGGAAATCACAGTTCACCATACCAAGCTCTTGAGAGATCCTCCAATTAAAATTGTGTTTTTGTGGTGTTTTTCGGATGATTGAAGACATATATAAAGAAAATTGATCTCAAAATTGTATTTCTGAGTGTGTGCATTTTTTAAAATCAGGAGCAGACAAAAAAAATGTATGAAAACGAGCGTAAAGATCAATGTGAACGCTTTAAAATTACATCAAAAGATGATAGGAACGGATATTAATCAGTTTAGTAAAATTTTAGCAAATATTACAAATAATTTCAACCAGGAAATTAACGAAAAACAAATCAGACGTGAAATGAAGTTCCAGAGGGATTGCAATTCCATTATCTACCTTTAGGGGCAGTGATTCAAAAGGTATGGAAAATTAAGGAAGTTAAAGAAGAAAAAAAGTGAGCATTCTACACTCGGAACTCATAAGAGCAAAAACATTGTTATTAAAAAAAGAGCAAATTTAGTCTTTTTTTTTACAAATCTTTGCCCAAACGACATAATCCTAATTAAAAGACCACTAGAAACATTTAGAAAATAGATCAACAATG
>NC_050535.1:9361135-9376250 GCF_002922805.2 Oryzias melastigma
GGGACTGCAATTCTATTATCTACCTTTAGGGGCAATAATTCAAAGGATATGGAAAATTAAGGAAGTAGAAGAAGAAGAAAAAAGTGAGCATTCTACACTTGGAACTCATAGAAGCAAAACATTGTTATTAAAAAAAGAGCAAATTTAGTCTTTTTTTTATAATTATTGCCCAAACAGCATAATTCTAATTAAAAGAACACTAGAAACATTTTAAAAATAGATTACAATAGATCTTTAATCGGTTAAATACAATTTCAACAAATAATACAAATAATTTCGCCCTGAAAATTAGTGAAAAACACAAATAAGACGTGAAATGACGAAGTTCCAAAAGGACTGCAATTCCACTATCTACCTTTAGGGGCAGTAATTCAAAGGGTATAGAACATTAAGGAAGTAGAAGAAGAAGAAAAAAGTAATTGATGTGTATCTTGGAACTCATAAGAGCCAAACATTGTTATTTAAAAAAGAGCAAATTTTGTCTTTTTTTCCTAATTTTTAAACAAACTGCATAATCCTAATTAAAAGACCACTGGGAACGGTTTGAAAATAGATCAAAAGATAATCGGGGTGGAACTTTAATCAGTTAAATAAAATTTCAACAAATAATACGAATCATTTCAGCCAGGAAATAAGTGAAAAACACAAATCAGACATAAAATGATGGATTGCAATTCCACTGTCTACCTTTAGGGGCAGTAATTCAAAGGGTACAGAAAATAAAGGAAGTAGAAGAAGAAGAAAAAGAAAGTTAGTATTCTATGTGTAACTTGGAACTCAGAAGAGTCGAACAGTGTTATAAAAAAGAGAGCATTTAGTCTTTTTTTCCTATTTTTGCACATAATAGCACAAAATAGAAAACGAGAGTTACACTATAAAAAATAATAATTTAATATTTTTTATTTTATCATTTCAAAATGTTTTCTTTCTTCCTTCGGGTTCGCCACACCAAATCTCAGTGATTTCAAGGTATTAAGGCAGCTTTTCCTTCCGACTTCTTGAACTCTAAATCGGCACACGAAAAAACTAGAGAGCGCCCCCATGTGGTTACAGTGTGTTACAGCACCTGATAGTCCCCAAATCGTCTCACATCCAAGAATTTGTTGGCTTATGAGTTCAGGCAGGTGGATGCAACGAATGTATTATTTAGAAATTACTTTATTTTTTTTTTTACATTTTTTCCTTCTTCTGTAATGTAATTTCTTTTTTTGTGTATTTGAGTAAATATTTATACAGGGAAGGTTTAAAAAAAAAAAGCTAACAGGGCTACTTCAGTATTTAAAAATGTTTTCTAAAGGTTCAGATCCTTCATTATACAGTAAAGTAAAACCCTTCATTTCTTACAACACACAAGCATGCTTTCAAATAGACCTAACCACTTAGGAGGGGCTTTCAAGAGTGTCCCGCCCAAAAAGAAGGAAAAAAAACACTGCAAGCCTATAATAGGATGCTGGAAAACGGAGCAGCTCAGTCCTAATTTTAGCCACAGCCGACCGTCTCAAACAGGGGGGACCCTGATAAAGTTAAGGGCAGTTCACATGTTTGACGGAGGAAAAGTGTGCGCTCAGATAATCTGTCCGGACGGAGCTGAAACAGATACAATCTCTGCAGCTGCAGCCGGGCCAAATCAAACATGACACAAGTGTGGAATGGCCTTGTGGGGATGATAATGACAACATAAATAAATGTTTCTGGGGTTTTTCCCAGATGTGTAAAAAAGCTCCGGAAAGGTCAATTTTGGATTCAATAAAAACTGTAAAAGGGTTAAAACTCTCAACTGATATATGATAATCTTGTTCTGCAACAGCACAAAACCAAAGAATAAAAGCCCTTTTCTTCTTTTTTCCTCCACTTGGTTTCACTGCCAGCAGCATTACATTTCCTATTGGGAGAAAAATGTTCCAACTCCTTGTTGGAGCAACCGGAGTTTAAATGAGTTTTCCAGCATTTATTCCAGGGTGTGTGAAGTGTTCACCCAAGAGCAATAAAACCTGAAGAGGTGGTTTTGGGACTTTCTGGCTAAGAACTTGTGGAATGAGGAGTCCAGAGGCCGCAAAATGATGAAAATGTAACCGTTTAATTGATTATTATAAAATCGTCAAAATGAGGATGTTCTTCATCTTTAAAGCCGACAAAGGTTTCCCCCCCGCTCTCTACATGCTCACCAATTTCTCCCCTCATTTCATTCCATCCATTTTCAGTTTCCCGCCTGCTGTTTGGTCTGTGGAGTAATGTCAGAGGGGTGAGTCACACCTCTGCTCCCAATTCGCTCGTGCCCGCTGTGCTTTTCATACGCTTGGCAGCAGAGAATGAAGCGAAGTGCCTTTTTTTTTTTTTTTTTTTTTTTTTTTTTTTTAAGAATGGGACTGACTCATTTTGTCCAGAAACATGGGATGGCATTCCTCATGCATTGCACACACCAGCATTGGAGCTGAATGTCATCAGGACCATGGCAGCAAAACATTGAAGAGACTCGTTTTTGCGACCCCAGCTGTTTACGGTATGGTTTTAAAGTTTTAAAAATGGGTATTCTGATAGATTTTTGGACTATTTTGGCATTAACTTAGATTTTTTAGGGCTGTTTTGGAGCTTAGCTAATATTTCAGCATAGTCTTAGACATTTTGGCTAATTTAGGCTTTTTAAGTGCATTTTGGTGTTAAGCTAGTATTTCAGCTCCATGCTAATTGTTTTTGCTAATTTAGACTTTTTTCCGGCTGTTTTGGTCTTACGCTAATATTTCAATAACACGCTAGCTGTTTTGGCTAATTTAGGCTTTTTACAAGTTTTTTAGGCTGTTTAGAAATTAAGCTAATATTTATATGCTAGTTGTTTTGGCTAATTTCGGCTTCTTTCAGTTTTTTAGGCTATTTTTAGCAATTTTTTCAGCAACATGCTAGCTGTTTTGGCTAATTAGGCTTTTTTTTTAATTTAGGCTGTTTAGAAGTTAGGCTAATATTTACATGCTAGTTGTTTTGGCTAATTTCAGCTTTTTCAGTTTTTTAGGCTATTTTGAAGTTTAGCTATTTTTCCAGCTACATGCTAGCTGTTTGGGCTAACCTAAGTTTTTTTTTTTTGCTTTTTCGTTTTTTATGCTATTTTAGCTGGCTTTCAACAACAGTGATTTCAGCTATCAGCTTCAGCGTTTTTAGCTATCAAATTCAGCATCAGCACTAGCATCTTCACTTTTGTTTTAAAGTGTTCAATAATTTTTTATCCTGTTCGGCCCACAATAGTGTGTTTTGGATTTTCGCCCTCTATGCGATTGAGTTTGATTGACACCCCTGGTTTAAGGGAAAATCAATTAGGCAATAAATTGCGATATTTAGCTTGGCGATACTTGTTTTGATTTAAAATGCTGACAAGACGATAAATTCAATTAAATTAATTTTACCATTTTATTACTATTTACACATTAATATTCATGTGAAAAATTGTTCTGGGACAGTCTTGGAATAGATCGCAATACGTATCGTATTTTGAAACAAGTATCGGGATATTTATCGTATCGCCAGACTCTTGCCAATACACACCTCTAATTGAAACCATTTTTTTTATCCCTTACGATTGATTTCTTCATTAATAAATAGTTTATTATTGCGTTTACAGTCTATTAGGTCATGAGTCAGCTGTCAAAAAGAAGCTTTTTTTTGGTTAGCACCTGCTCCTCAATCTGCACCAGATTTAAATTGATCTAAATATTTAGTGTTCTTGCTTATTCTTGGCCATAATTTGTGGCGTTCCACAAGGGTCTCTCTTGGGTCTATAACAATTGTTTATATATATATATATATATATATATATAAATATATATATATATATATATATATATATATATATGTATTTTTTTACATATACATGCATTTTTTTATTTATTAGAATGATTTTAATATTTATTATTTGTCCTAAAAACTGTATAGTTGCCTACTTATGTATTTTCCCTAAATAATTTAGATTTTTTTAAACTTTGGTCTTCATCAATTTCAAAATTAGCTGCAGTTTTTGTCAAAAATCCGCTTATTTTGGAAATTACTTGATTGATTTGTCTTTTTTAAAGCAGGTTTTTTATCATTTTTAGTTTGTATTCTTGCTGATATTCATGTTAGACTGATTTATTCCAATTGAAAACGTATCTGTGTGCTCAGTGTGTGACTTTTTTCAGACTGTGGGTTCGGCAGAGTGACTTTCCTTCAGATGAAACCCAGTTTAATCTGGCCTGAAGCCTCTTGCACCACATCCCACATGGTTTGTTTTCTCTTACCTGCACGCTGAGTCCTGGAACAGCGTCTTCGATTTTAAATTTACGGGGTAAGGTCTCCACCTCTCTTATGGCATCCATGCTCACATCTTTGGGCAGCACGGCGAAAAGTGACGTCACATACATGATGATGGACTTCTTGTCTGGTAGCTGCACCGCCACATCTGGAAGAGAGGCGTGGACGGACACAGAGCAGAGAGGGATGAAAACTTGCGTCATTTATTTCTGATTTAAAGCAAATAAAGGAAGTCTCCACCGCTCCTTTAAACTGCTCACTCCTTTGAGTTCATCCAGCTGCTGGCAGCATATGAAAGGAAACTTTGTGATCACGCATGCTGCTTTCATAAGTGGGAATTTATTGGAAAATAAAAAGAACTCCACCAATAACCTTTCAAGGAGAGCAAAAGCCAAATGATGGAAAAGATGAACGTACCTTCAGGATCCAGCAGGCGTTCGATTCCGAGCTGGTCTTTGGCTACAGTGAAAGCGTGGTTGAGTCTTTCCATCGGGCTCAGCCTGACAACCTGATCCCAGCTGAAGGATTCTGGCCTGTGGAGCAACAAGTTTCAACACAATTAAGGGATGAAACCCAGAATAGAGCTGGGATTAAAGACAGTCTATTAATGGGGTTTTACTAATCCTCACGTACAAGACGTAGTACTGATTAAAATGATTTTTCCGTTGAAAAAAAATATTTTTGGTGGAAAAAAAAAGCTTTTATTTTGAAAGGGTTGGATGCTACAGCGGATCAGCTTTCACTGATTGGCTCAAGTGGTTTATGCCCTTCCTGACACAACACTATTTACCCGGGCTATTTACAATACATATCCCGATTATTTTATCTTCCGTCCTCATGAAGGTACAGAGACATTAAGTCAAATTCTGATTGGTTGAATCAACGTAAACTTATTTAATCCATATACATCATAGTCAGCAGTGGTTTTTTTAAGGGAAGCTGCCGCACAGATCAGAAGTGAGGATGGAAGCACTGACTGTATGAGCGTAAGGCAGACTTTCATGAACCTAGCAACAAGTGAGGGCTAAAATCTGATTGGTCAGAAGATTTTATATAAAAAAAACAGTCTGACAGCCGCGGAGTAAAGCTGTGAGAGAAGCTGACAGGACAGTTGGAATTTTATAAAATATGTTTCATATATATATATATATATATATATATAAACTAGGGCCGGGAATCAATTAAAAAAATTATCGTAAATCTGGAAAAGCTTAATTGCGATTAATCAGCTTTTTTTTCCAGTTAGCGTATCTGCCAGCCACTTATCATCTGAAAATCATAATATGAAATCATACGCAAAATTGTACATTTAGAACAATTATTTTTAACCCTTTGGAACCTATTGGGCCCAAAACTTTGTCGACTTTTTCATTTTATGTATTTTCATTTGAAAAGACTACCCGTTTGCTTATTTAGTATCATTTTAATCAGCTCAACCACACGTATGTAAAATTACCTTTAGTTTGTCATTTTTCATGTTATATTCATTCATTAGACATAAAATCATGTAAAAACAGAAATATCCGTCAGGAAAATTTTGATTAATTTTGCTGTGGAAACACCACAGTTTAACTGGTTTTGCAACATAGAATGAAAGTTTTAGGTGTAATTTTATAAAAACAACAATAATAAAATTTGTCAACAAACTAATCAACATGCTTTTGAACTAAAATACAAAAAAATCCAGGCTAAATTCACACCAGGCAGCCCAAAAAATAAGAATTCTCACTGGTGTCTATTTAATTTTTTTTCCAAGAAATCATTTTTTTCAGCTTTTTTCTTATTTTATTGTGTTTTCAAAATATAATAAAATATTTTTTTATAGGAGAAGTTAGATTCAATCTATACAGGTGGATGTCCATTCTGAACTGCTCGCCTCCCATGACGTCGGTGGGCAGGACTTTCACGGAGAACCGCAGAGTTTCCGCAATTTGTAGACAAAACCGATGCTAGCGATTGTGGAAATTTCATGTCGGTCCCATCCAAAAATAAATTATTGGTTGGTTTCCTCTTTGGATTTCTAATAGCAGACCGCTCCGCATGCTCCGGTCCCGGCCTTCAGTGAAGGTGTTGCAGGCCTTGAAGGTACACCACTGCCGATACGCGTCTCATTATATGATACATATCGCAATGTACCAGAACACATTTTTTCACTTTTATTTTTTAACAATATGAAAAAAAAATGTTACCAAAATATTTACACGCTTTTCACTGTAATAAAATGGTGAAACTAATTTTACTTAATAGTCACAGCATTAATTGATACTGGAAGCACTATGACATAGTTTGGTACCCGTCCCAAGTAAAAAAATAAATAAAAAAATAAGTAGTAAATGTCTCATGACAACAAAAACCTCTAGGCTGACTGAACTTTTAATAAGCTAGTTCTTGTGAGATCTTGTTGTTTTGGTAGAGCTGCTCAAAGAGGCTCTGTGCTGCCAACTAGTGGTCAGGGGTTTAGGTGGAAAATAAAAGTAAGATGCTGAAGAACACTCATAAATACTTCATTAAATATCATTTTGTCAGCATTTTAAATCTATATAAGTATTGCCTAACAAAATATCGCGATATATTGCCAAATGTGTTTTTCCCTACACCCCTAGTGCCTACATAGTTAGGCATGAAGGGTCTTGCCTAAAGACCCACAAGCTCATTGCGCCCCTGGGAATTGGACCCAGGTTTCATACATCCAGCCAACTGAGCCAAAACATCTCAGTAATTCCTAAAATTCAAAAAGTGATCTTATTTCACAAATAAAAACAAACTGCAGGATTTTTGTTAGCTTTTTTTCCTAACAAAAGGCTAAAATTCATATGTATTTCAGCTGTTGTGAAGTTCCCGCCGATGAAAATGTGGAAGGAGCTGCTGCTGCTGTCGAGTGAGGAATGTTCAGTGATCCACCTAAAGCCCGGGCCCACGTTTAAACCAACGTTCTCACAGCTCGCCGGCCTCTGTGTGTCACTAGTAAAGACAAGGGGTTACATAAAAAGGAGTGGAGATGGGTGGGGGGGGATCCCTTCCCCCCATGCATTTTGTTTCACACTCAACAGCGTAGGCGCGCGCACTCACAGAGCGTGAGCAAACAGTGACACAGCAAGCCTAAACAGAACAAGACAGGCAGTGTGCACATGTGCACAAACACCGTGACCTTCAGACACCTGCAGCTTCATGGAGGCTCAAACACATGCAGGGTTTTTAAACCTGCAGCCCTCAGACTCTTGACAGTAGTCAACTAATCAACGACTAACTGACTTTTAAAACAGTCGATGACTGATTTAATAGTCGATTAGTCGTTACTTTATATTATATGGAGTCGGAGTGTAGTAAAGTTGAAAGTTATAATGGCATTATGCGAGCTTTTTGGACTATTTTAGCATTTATTAAGGTTTTTAGGCAATTTTGGAGTTTAGCTAATATTTTAGCTACATGCTAGCTATTTTGGCTAATTTAGGATTTTTTTCAGTTTTTAAGGATATTTTGGAGTTTAGCTAATATTGCAGCTACATGCTAGCTATTTTAGCTAATTGAGGCTATTTTGTTTTTTAGGCTATTTGGAGTTTAGCTAATAGTTCAGCTACATGCTAGCTATTTTGGCTAATTAAAGCTTTTTTGTTTTTTAGGCTATTTGGAGTTTAGCCAATATTTCAGCTCCATGCTAGCTGTTTTGGCTAACTTGGGCCTTTTTTCATCTTTTTAGGCTAATTTGGCATTTAACTAATATTTACCATCAGCTTCAGCACATTCAGCTATCAGCGATTTTAGCTATCAATTT
The DNA here is from genome assembly GCF_002922805.2 of Oryzias melastigma. Classification (NCBI taxonomy): domain Eukaryota; kingdom Metazoa; phylum Chordata; class Actinopteri; order Beloniformes; family Adrianichthyidae; genus Oryzias; species Oryzias melastigma. Next base: position 9,369,180 of record NC_050535.1, read on the forward strand.
TAGAATCTTCAGCTATCAGCACTAGCATCTTCAGCGGCCAAATTCAGCTTACAGCATTCACACTAGCATTATCACAGGTAATGCTATATTTGTAGTTTTTAGTTAGTTTAAAGCTAATGATGGTTAAGATTAGTCGACGAATTTGAACAAATAATTGGTGATTAGTTGACTATTAAAATAAAAAAATAAATTTAAAAAATGTGATTTATAATCCGATTCAGAGGACACATGGCAAATGTGCAGGTTGTTTCCTGAACCCAGAAAAAGAGGTTTAATGAGTCTCCATCACGTGGAAAGTGTTTGTGGCGTTTCTCCTCACCTGAAGTGATGCAGGATGCCGTTAAATGCCAGGCCGTCAGACCAACTTGTTGTGAAATTTAGCACATTGACTTCAGGGTATGAGCGCGTGCACTGTCGCACCCAGCTCAGGAGGATCTTCTCACTGTTGTTCTGCTGCAGATGGGACATGATGTCCTTCATGATGTCTTTCACCTGCACAAAAAAGGAGACATTTTATTACAGACAGCGGGGATTTTTTTGTTCTATAACTATAAGCTGACATCAACACAAACGGTAATGAAAAGCTGCAGCACAGAATGTCAACAGCTGTTCCTAAAGTCAGGCGGACAACACAGATGATGAGTGGCATGTTTGCATGCAAGCACGCACTTTCCGTCATCTGTTTTTTTTTTTGTGATCGTCAGTAAACAAAGAGTTAATGGAGCAACGGTAATAGGATGTTGTGTGAGTGAGCTCACCTGCCAGTGAAGGATAATGCTCCAGATGAGTCCCAGTGTCAGCTTGTGGTTCCCATCTACGATGTCTGTGCCTCCTATGTTTACCAGATCCACCTGGGGGCAAAAAATGCATCAGACGGAAACTTTGTCCTTTTTAAAGACTTTTTTGAAGACGAACACTCTCTCCATTTTAATATTTCTGTTATTATAGCTATAAAAACCCAAGTTTCTCACATTTGAAGGACGGGCGCACTTAAAACTAAAAGCTAAGGATCCTTTTCCAGTAGACTAGATTCTGAATTGGATTTTATGGATTAAAACCATTAAAGAAAATTGTGTTTTTGGTGTTTTAAACATGTTCTTGGGCCATTTTTCCGACAATGACGGACATATATATATAAAGAAACTTAAGATTAATATTGTATTTCTGAGTATTTTTTAATTCAAATTGTCGTGAATCAGGAGAAGGCACAAAAACGCCATCGGATAAACTTGTAGGTCTGACATAGAAGCTCTACGGCAAGCCACAAGGCCCCTTTTCCACTCCAATCTGATGCATCTTTTTGCAAACGACTATATCCATGTACGTCTTTGTTTTCCCTCATTTGAGGTGCGGCTGGATAGCTTCAATATTGCTTACTATTTTTGTTATATCAGCAATTTTAGGTTGGGTGGGAGGGGCTGGAAGCTAGTGGGAGAGAGTGTAAATAAATGAATGATGGGAAATGGGCGGAGTTACGCTGCACCAACAGTCCTGCCCCATGCCTCAGAGATGAATTAATGAACTACTGCCGCTCTGCAGAACTATGTCCTAGAAAACTACACCGTTTTTTTTTTTGTTTGGCTAAAAATACCTTAATCACAGTTAAAATACTACTAGGAACGCTTTTAAAACAGATCAAAGGGTAATTGGAGTGAAATGGTCCAGACAGAAATGAGACTAGAGAGAATTGATAACATTGAAACAAAGTTTAGAGAAAAAACAACAAAACATGGGGTCAAGGGTCCCATCAGACCAATCAAAGTTTTGATTGTATTTATACTCGGGTGAACCACACCCAGATTGTTTATAATATTATTTTTATGAACCTTTATTTAACCAGGAAGTCCCATTGAGATTAAGAAATCTCTTTTACAAGGGAGTCCTGGCCAAGAGGTGACAAAAAAAAATAATGACAGTTAGAAAATAAAAACAACATGTCATTTAAAAACAATTACAATTAAAAGTATTTTTCTCTGGTGCTCTCAACTTGGATTTAGAATCATTCAACGAAGGGAGTTCGGTAAGTTTCCAGTACTCCTGTAGCATGTTCCATGTGGTTGGGGCAGGAAAAAGCAAAAGCCCTTCTTCCAAAATAACATTTCACAAGTAAAGTGGGAAACACAGTAAAGCCTTGTTTCCACTGATAGGTCCAGTATTTTGTTGTATTGTAAAATGTACCCATTAAACCAGGGTTGTCAAACTCAATCGCACAAAGGAAAAAAATACAGAACTGACCTTAGGTAGTGGGCCGAACAGGATAAACATTTATTGAACACTCTTAAACGAAATTTTTAAAACTTTAAAAAAGTCACTTTTTAAAATAATTATGAACTAGATATATAGCAATACCTGCAATAATGCTAGTGTGAATGCTGTAATTTGGCCACTGAAGATGCTACTGCTAATAGCTCAAGATGCTAAAACTGATAGCTAAAAACATTGAAGCTGATAGCTGAAATCACTGAAACTGATTAACAGCTAAAATATTAGTTAAATGCCAAAATAGCCTAAAAAACTAAAAAAGCCTAAATTAGCCAAAACAGCTAGCATGTGGCTAAAATATTAGCTAAATTACAAAACAGCTTAAAAAAGTAAATAAAAAAATAGTCGCAAAAGCTAGCAGAATGCCTATTTTTATAACTGTAACTATTTAACATAATTATGAATGATTAAAAAGTCAGGAATATTATTCCAGAATAAATCAACTTAAATCTCAAATAACTTTCAATATTTTACTCCCCATAAAAATATATATTTTGTCAAAATTCTACAAGTTAGAAATGACATCCATTAATAACAATAAAATAAAATGATCTGGAGCCCCAGATAGAATTACCCAGAGGGCCGGATCCGGCCCCCGGGCCTTGACTGACATGTGCATTAAACAGTACATCAGTTGTAGGTCCATAAAATAAATGGAATAAAACGGTCGCTGTAGCCACCCGTTGATTGGCAGAGAGTGATGACAATATTAGAATATGACAATATAGCGCTAATTTAAGCTAACATAAAAAGCACATATTTATTTTACATTTTAAAGCCTGATAATTAAGGATAATGAAATTACTATTGTTTTAGAATCTACACTGTAAAAAAAAAGTGCCATTAACCTGACTGGAAGAATGTTTGTTTTGGTTTTTATTGTAGAACAAATGACCTCAGTTTTATGTTGCAAAAAGCCTCTAGTGGTAACTTTGTGAACTGCATCTGACAGTCATTGTGGAAGCTTCATTCTGGAAGTCAAAAAGTTAAGACTTTGCAGGGACTAAAATGTGATTTATTTTCATACAAAGCTCCATATATGCAATATTTTCTCATTTAAGAAGACTTTACTTACTTTAATTACTTATATTTTTTAGTTTTACTTCTTTTGTCTACTTTTAAATCCATTTTAGCACATGTTGCGGCATTTACTAAATACCAACCAAAGAAACAAGAGGATGAACTACAGATTAAACAAAGCAGATAACGCTAAAAACAGGCACTCACATGATTTTGATGCAGCACTTGAAGCACTTTGTTGACATTGTTGAGGGCGTGCACTCTGGTGGCACCGCGCTCTTTGGTCTGAGGAAGGGGAAGCACATCAGAGATCAGCTGAGAGTTTGCTTAGAACATCTGACTCTTCACAGATGAAAAAAAATGATAAAAACGAGCTTTTTCTGTGCGCAACCTAGAAAACTGACATATAAAAATCCAGATGTACATTCGTCACACCTATTAGCCCATCAGCAGCATCCAGAGGTCAACTTATGGAAAGAGGATGAGCAGCTGCCAACTGCAAAGCCCTTTCAAGCCAGCGCATACCTCAACCACTCATTAGCACCCCATTATAGCATTAGCATCACATTATCAGAGTGCGTTTGTGCGCCGGCTCACATGGCAAGGAGACAGCGGGCACTCATCACAACCGCAGGTGAAAGAAAGACGGGCACACAATCCCATCTTTGTTCAAAACACTAACAAAAAAAGTCCTGTTTACATCTGTGTTTTTATGCTAAAACTATCAGATAAGCATCAGAGTAACAGTCTGCAACCTGCGGCTCCGTAAGTGGATCATTGACCCCTCTTTTTGTGGTTGAACAATCATAACATGCTTTTAATTTTAAATCTATAAGTCTATATATACAGCATCTAGCAAAACAAAAACAGTCAAATTTTATTTAACTCATTTACAAGCAGTTTGGGCTCCTGACTACAATACCCATAATGCTCCCACAATCTATCGTAGTTTAGCAAAATTGAAAAATGAGACAGATGTTTTTTTTACCACAGAAAGCAAAACCCGAATTCATACTTTAGCCACTCTGGAATTTAAGGCGGACTGTCTGTTATTGAACAAAACTCAAGGATTTTAAATACACCATATGGTCCTAAGAATATGCTTCACTTTAATGAACTCTAATTTAATTTTAGTTAGATTTACAGAATGTTGGCCGAGATCCACTAATAATGATTAATTTAACCGTGTATATATTTTTTTAATCTTAAACACTCAAGACATCCCACTACCTACTACTATATTTGCCTCATACCCAACAGGGTGTCTTTTATTTTGAAAGGAAGACATGAACAATTTTTTTTTAAGTTACAAACTTTTCTCTATTTAAAAAAAATAGTCCTCTTTATGAATATTTTATTTTCGTGTTTAAAAAAAACAAATTTTTCTTTCTATATTTATCATAGCTGGAACTGAAGTACAGTATACTGTGGTACTTATTATTACTTCAGTACAGTAACAATGAATACAAATCCGTGTCTTATTTCTCTAAACCAGGGGTGTCAAACTGAATCTCATAAGAGGCCAAAATCCAAAACACACCTTAGGTCGCGGTCCGAACAGGATAAACATTTATTGAACACTAAAACATTTTTTTTAAAACCTTAAAACTGTAACTTTTACATAATTATGAACTAAATATATAGGATTACCTGCAATAATGCTAGTGTGACTGATGTAAGCTGCTAGCTGAAGATGCTAAAATTGATAGTTAAAAACACTAAAGCTGATATCCAGCTAAAATATTAGCTAAATGCCAAATTAGCCTAAAAAAAACTTAGGTTAGCCTGCACAGCTAGCATGTAGCTGAAAAATAGCTAAACTTCAAAATAGCCTAAAAAAAACTGAGAAAACCCCTAAATTAGCCAAAACAGCTAGCGTGCAAATATTAGCCTAACTCCAAAAAGGCATAAAAAACAAAAACAATAGCCTAAATTAGGCAAAACAGCTAGCATGTAGCTGAAATATTAGCTAAACTCCAAAATAGCCTAAAAAATCTTAGTTAAGACGTTGTGGCTCCTACTGGATTGTGATCAGTGAGAAATGGTCCTGAATGGCTCTTGAAATGTTAATGTTAGCAGACCTCTGACTTAGGGAGACAAAATTCGTAGTAAAAAAATATATTTTTGGAGGTTTCAAAATAGAGAAAAAGTGATTGGAAACTCACCTGCACTGTGTTTGTGAGACCCTCCAGGAGGTCCAGCAGTTTGGTTCCATCTCTCAGGTCAGAATACATATCTATGATGGACGTTTTCCCCGTCTAATAAGAGAAATGTTTATACTTTATTTACAATATTAGACACAACCTACAAACCAAACAGGGTTTCTATGAAAGAGAGGATCATGCTGATGTTCTCTTGTTTTTTGCCTGAAAAAAACTTCTAAAAGGAATCACAAATACCTTGGAAAACTGTGCGTTAATCCACTTTGTGAAGGTTTTCTTCTGCACCGCATCGTGCTCATCTACACAGAGAAAAACAATGTTAGAAAGCACAATCATGTCTCGCTAATAAACCGTCAATGTTCAGTTCTGTGGGTTTATTTCTGGAAACTTCAGGTCAAACTCGCCGACACGCTGGCGATTGGTAATTATAGCTGCAGGCAATTACGGCCTAAAAGCATCCAGATCGATGCGGTCCCGACGTCAGGAGACCGCAGCAACAAAACGTAGACAAGAAGCTTGTTTAGACTCATGTCAAAAAGTGTCCGAATCGAACGTGCACGTGCACACACACTTTACTTTACTGTACCGTGGAATCGAAGTGTGCACATATTTCACATTCCCTTCCCACTTGACTCCCTCCTACCCGCTCCTCCTTTCTCCTCCACCGTGGCTTTCAAAAAAAGGCCTCATTGTGCGTCGGGGAGCGGGTCAGCCGCTTTGATGTGCCTGAGCGACGCCACATCCTGGAGATTTTTGGAGATGTGAACGCAGAAAATAAAATATTATCTCAAATTTAAAATAGTCTGTCTGCAACCCTAGAAAATGTTGAAGAAAGTCTGGTGCTGTCACCTGAACACAAAAGAAGTGTGGCTCATAAAGTTTTAGTGCAAAACCTGATTCCTAAAAGTGCGCCGACTCTCATCCGACAAACAGCACCAGAGGTCAAAGGTTACGATGGCCGGGCCCAGCAGCCTCCAGCTCCCTTTGTAACGGGTTTGGTTTGTGTGTTTGCAGCCTCGGGGTGGGTGAAAAGGGGCATAAAAACACAAATGCGCTACAAGGCGAGGGCGGAGGCGGGGTGAGGGAGGTGAAGAGGGCGCGATGACCCGCACGAGAGCAAAACCTCTAGACTCAATTTCTCCGAGGACTGAGGCTCCACGGCAGGAAATAAGCTTGTTCCTTAAGCGGGAATAAAAGTAACTGGAACAAAAACGCCATCTTCCATCGGACTAAAAATAAGAATTGGAAATGATGCCACAAAAAAAGGGATGTGTTATTTTGGTTGAATAAAATGAAGCTGAAGCATCAAAAAGTTCATTTTCAGGGCTTAAAATTTTGATTACTGCGGATTTTTCCAGCTCCAATGATGGGAAGTTTGTTTGGAGCAACTTCTGTGATGCATCATTATTCAAAGGAAACACACAAGGAAGAAAGACTTGGAGTTTAGCTAACAGTTCAGCTACATGCTAGCTATTTTAGCTAGTTTGGGCTTTTTTATTTTTTAGGTCAATTTGGAGTTAAGCTAATATTTCAGCAGCATGCTAACTATTTTGGCTAAATTAGTTTTTTTCAGTTTTTTAGGCGATTGTGGTGTTTAGCTAATATTTCAGCTTTTTTTGGCTAATTT
>NC_050535.1:9376349-9388240 GCF_002922805.2 Oryzias melastigma
TTTTGGCTTTTTTGTTTTGTTTTTTAGGCGATTGTGGTGTTTAGCTAATATTTCAGCTAATATTTCAGTTGTTTTTTTTTGGCTATTATGGAGTTTAACTAATATTTCAGTTGTACGCTAGCTATTTTGGCTAACTTACGCTTTTTTTGTCTTTTAAGCTATTTTGGAGTTTAGCTAATATTTCAGTGGTACGCCATCTATTTTGGCTACTTAGGACTTTTGTCTTTTAAGCCATTTTGGAGTTTAGCTATTTCAGCTGAATGCTAGCTATTTTGGCTAAATTATGCTTTATTGTTTTGTTTTTTAGGTTATTTTGGTGTTCAGCTAATATTTCAGCAGCATGCTAGCTAATTTGGCTAATTTAGTTTTTTTCTGTTTTTTTAGGCTATTTGGGTGTTTAGCCAATATTTCAGCTACATGCTAGCTATTTTGGCTGATTTAGGCTTTTTGTTTAGGCTAATTTGGAGTTAAGCTAATATTTCATCTGCATGCCAGCTGTTTTATCTAACTTTGGCTTATTTCAGTTTTTTATTCTAATTTGGCATTTAACAATATTTTAGCTGGTTATCAGCTTCAGCGTTTTCAGTCATTAGCTTTAGATTTTTAGTTATCAATTTCAGAATCTTCAGCTATCAGCACTAGCATCTTCAGCACCCAAATTCAGCTTCCAGCATTCACACTAGCATTATCACAGGTAATGCTATATTTCTAGTTTTTAGCTAGTTTAAAGCTAATGATGGTTAAGATGTGTGCTTTACATCCATGACTCGATTAGTTGACTAATCGGAGATAATAATAGCTGAATAGTCGACTATTAAAATAATAGTTTGTGGCTCCACGATCATCCAGCTCTATCTGAGGAGCCGGTCTGCTCGGCCTCCTCGATTCTCCTTACTGTCCTTCTTGGCAGCACAATAAACTTGATTCATGCACAATGCCACCACCATCCCATTCCCCCCCGCACCCACCCACCTTGATCTGTCTGCTGCACCGACTCGCCAGAGCACAGGAATGTCGAACTGCTGGACAGATCAAAGCCTGCATGTCCCCGAATGAGGAGCAGCGGAAAAACAGCGAATGATTCCCTCAAAGAGGAGTCTGTCCCGTGTCAGCACACTAATCCATAGCTTCAATAACAACAAATAGATTAATAACATGAACAAATGTGTAAAAGTAGTGAGGCTTTCACTTTTAAAGTTGATGGTATTAGATTATGTATAATAAAAGGCTCTTTTATCCCTCAAATGTGGCTTTAAAGAATTAAGCTAATTAGTTAAAGTTCATTATATTTTTCAATTTAGGTTAATATTATTGTGAAATTAACTATGTGCATTTTTGAATTTCTTTTTTTGGGTCTTTAATTCAAGTAAATTTGCTGCAGCAGGAAGGATTTTATTTTGAAAGGAACTTTTCAATGCTGCTTTCAATTACTACATATAGCAAACGTAATACCACAATACTGTAAATATTCACAGTTACAGTTTATAAATGAATGCCTTAATGATTACAATAACATCAACAACAAAAACTTGTTGTTTTTTTAAATCAGGAGGTGGGACTTTAAGGGTCAAAGGTCAAAGATTCTGTTATATTAGAAAAAAAATGACATTTATGGATGGATTTTAAAAATATATAAAATATACTTTAGAGACCAGAAACCTCTATCAAAGAAACAATTTTAATAAGTTGCCTAGAAAAGGTGATTTTGATATTCTTAGAATTCTTATTAAGGTTTATAGACAGCAACACTTCAGACTAATAGCTTGAAAAATTAAATTCTAATGGAATCACATTGACTTTTTGCACAAAAAAATTATATATTGTATATTTTAATATAAATGAGTTGAAAATGCAAATAAATAAGAACTGTTTTTACCCTAAAATATTTTATTTATTTTTTTTTATACAAAAAATGCCTAAAAAGAGGCAAAGGTCACATCAAAAAATGTGGATACGGTTTCAAAGATAACCTCTACATGCTTATTGACAGAAGAAAATCTCTAAAGTCAACATAAAATTGGAAGAATTTACATTATTTCTTTATTTATCAAATTAAAAAATCTTCCACTATAATATTTTTTTGTTTGTAACACTTGAATCTTAATAAATGCATCACAAGTTTTGGGGTTTTCCAGAAAAAAAAAAAAAAAAGATCTTTATGGGTCACTTGGTCATATGACAGAGATATCGTATCAGTTAAAAATGAACAGACACCACAAGGTCTGTGAGGCAAGAGCGCATGTGAGAACATTAACCTCAGCTTTCTGTCACAACATCAGGACCTGTCTGAAAGATTTTCTTTAAACAAAGAGAACATTTCTGTTCAAAAAAATCTTTTTCTGAGGCTTATGAAGGAGTGACGAGAATGTCCGTGACCAGCTGAGAACACAGAGTGGACTCGTGAGCAAACAGCTCCAGACTCCTCCTTCCTTCACACAGGTGGAGAGCCGGCGACCACACAGCAGCAGGGAGGTGTGGGGAAGGGGAGGTGAAAACCAAACAAACCGTGAGGGTTTCCACGACAGCCTCGCTCGCACTCCAAACCCCGGGGAGAAGTTTAGAATGTTTGCTCAAGCAGCGAGTGGCGGTTATTTTTAACAGATCTGTACTTAGTAGCAACAAGTTTAGTCCAGAAGAGTTTCTTGAGGAATTTGGTAAAACTGACGGATGAACACGAGAAAAGCTGCAGAGAAATGATTGTAGAAAAAAAAAAGAATAATTTTTGGAATTAAAGCAATTTGCTTTAAATCAAGTAAGAAAATATAAAAAAGCCTTTAACTGTCTGCTCAACCAAATGGCAGGAAACATTAAGAAAACATGTTTTTAAAAATAGCCATTTTGTGTATTAATCCCCAAGGTACGGAGACTCCAAAGCGACACGGAAGAAAAAAAAACTGATGTAAAAAAAAAAAAAAAAAGTTGAAGTAAAAAAACTAGTTACTGACTGATGCACAACAGATAGTATTTTTTAGAATTTTTTTTTTTACTTTTTTTTTTATTATTATTATCTGATGTGCACCAGCTACTAACAAAAACATTCTTTTTCCAAAAAATTGAAGTAAAAAACAATTCTAAAAAATATTATCTCGTGTGCACCAGTTAGTAGCTAGAATTTTATTTACTTTTTTACTTCAATTTTTAGGGAAAAAAAAGTTTCCAGTTATTATCTGGTGCACACTCATTACTAACAAGATTATTTTTTTCTCAAAATTAAAGTAAAAAAAAAAATCTGGATAGTAACAGGTGCACACCAAACAACCATAGACTATATATAAAAATAACAGTCTATGATAGTAACTGATGTGCACGTGTTACTAACCAGAAATTTACTTTATACTTGAATTTTTTTTTTCTTTTTTTTATATAGACCCTATGTACTTTTAGAAAAAAACATTTTTTTAATACAATGTATCTTTAGGGGCTCCATAAGCAGCAGAAAAAACTTTTTAGGGTGATTTTCTGGGTAGTTAAAGGTGCAAATTCTGCACAGAAGTGATGACAAAAGTGGATTTCTGCATAAATCAACTTTTCCATCTCTGCACCCTTAAAGACACGAGTGCAAAAACCAGAAACAAACCAGCCAAGAACCCAATAACAGTCATTCGCAGAGATGTGTCATGTTTTTCCTTCGTAGGTTGAAAGGAATTCACTGAATTCCTACAATTCCCAGGCATGCCTCCCACCTCTCCTCTGCTTGTCACTTGTTCCAGCATGTCCCACCCCGCGATGCCGTGTTGACACCATTCGCTCACAACAATCTGGGAATTGGTGGATAAAACGGAGCACCCCAAGAGGGCATTTATTGTAGTTTACTTCAAACCCATTATGAATGCACGATTGAGCACGGAACGCTGTAATTAGAGATAAAGGAGCCGAGAAAGGTGAAAAAATATGTCAAAACCCTCCAAATTTGGAACTTGGAAAATCTCTAAAGGAAAGATTTTGCTTTTGAAAGAGAGGAAAAAGGATCTCTATGTTGACATTGGCATAATAATGGAATAATAAATAGAAGTAAAACTTCCCAACATCCTAACTTGACTCTGCAAGAACTCCAAAAGTCCAAATTGGTTTCCAGCATCTCCGCTTTGAATCCATCACTTCCGTCGAGTTCCTACCTCTGACTTTTTCTGCCATTTTCTCCCATCAGCCTCTATGACAGAGAGGAACCAGCGAACCATAAAACGAAAAAAGACAGGAGGATCACACTCCGAAAAACTCCCGCTTCCCTTGCCTCCTCTGCCTCCTTGACCAGACTCGGATGGGAAGTATGCGGCAGCAGAGGGCGAGGGGAGGGAAAGAGGGGGCACCGTCGATGGAAAGGGGAAAGGGATTGGAGGCGAGCGGAACGGGACAGGGCAAGCCTGAGAGCGGCACGGTGGGACACGGAGCGTGCACAGATAAATGCTTTGGCACCATCGCTCAGTGCCATCACAGGATGAGCAGGAAAACAAAAGCATATCAGATTGAGAACTCGATGGGAAAGGAGAGGGAAATTAAGATTCTGTTTTTCTGATTTCCAGGCAACAATAAGGGCAGAAAGAGTTTATTATTATAGTAAAAGTGAAGAGACTGCAAAAGATCCTCGAGAACTTGCAGAAACGTTTCTAAAATTGACACTAAAGATAGTTTTTTTTTTCTTCTACCAACTACGGCTGCCACAAATTATTTCAAAAGTCGACTGATCAATTTTTTCCAAATAGTCGACAAATCGGCTCATGTGCAAAGTAAATGTAAAGCACACATCTTAACTATCATTTGCTTTAAACTAACTAAAAATACAGACAATGAAGATGACAGTTTATTAAACTTTTAAGGAATCGTGCAGCCTCTGTCCTTCATTTAAGACAAATCAGCATCTGAAAAAAGGAACTATTTTTCACAAAAGTTAAAGTTTTGATCTCCCTGTTTCAAATATAACTTAAAAAGTTGCATTACCTGTGATAATGCTAGTGTGAATGCTTTTTGCTGAAGATGGCGATGCAATTTTCTTTAATTGCTGGCAGGATTTGCTAAAAATGCAAAATGTTAAATTTGCTAAAAGATTGGAGATTTTGTGAAAGAACTGTGAAAGACCGCTGAAGTTGATCTATTTTTTTGAAAAAAAAAATAGTAAAATTGCTTAAAAATCCCAAATACATGTCAATTTATCAAAAATATTTAGTGTGTTGCTCAACTCTAGAGCACTGTTGCCGGGTGATTTTCACCCGAGCAAAAGTATTTACATTATTTTAAATTTGTTGCATCCCTGGGTAAAGTCTCACATGTCCCAGGAATGAGAGGACCAAGTGTACTGCATCATTATTTATTTTTTTAGGAATTTTTTCTTCTCAAATTGCTAATTTTTCAGTCATTTTCAACCATCTTTTTAGGATGTTCCTATGCTTTTTTCCCCACTTTATTGCATAAAGCACAGTTTGAAATAAAAGAAAACTACTCTAATTTATCATGTGTTGTCCTATCTTAATCTATTTTTTATGAGAAATACTTTTATTGGGTATTTTACATATCAGGTAAAAATTACTTAGCAAAAGTGATGGTGTAACTTTTTATAGCGAAAATTTTCTAGGGTTAAATATGAGTTAAACTCAAAATTAGCCCAAAAATGTTAGTGATGCCAAATTAGCCAAAAAGGCTAGCTCGTTGCTTAAACATTAGCTAAACTCCAAAATAGCCTACAATTCCTCAAAAAATAAATGAGTCAAAAACTTTAGCCTGTTGATAAAAGAAAACTCTTTATATTAGTCTAAAAAAAACCTCAGTAGATAACAAATTAGCTAAAAACGTTAGCATATTGGTAAAATGTTAGCTAAACTCTAAATTAGCCTAAAAAAACCCAGTGGATAACAAATTAGCCAAAAACGTTAGCATATTGCTAAAATATTAGCCAAACTCTAAATTAGCCTAAAAAAACTCAGTACATAAATTAGCCAAAAACGTTAGCATGTTGCAAAAATATTAGCTAAACTATAAATTAGTCTAAAAACTCAGTGGATAACAAATTAGCCAAAAACGTTAGCATGTTGCTAAAATATTAGCTAAACTATAAATTAGCCTAAAAACCCCTAGTGGAAAACAAATTAGCCAAAAGCATGATGCTAAAATACTTGGTATACTCCACATTTTCTTGAAAATTACTTAAAAAGATGAAAACATAGCCCATGAATATATTTAAAGTCTTGTTGTTAATCTACTTAAAATGTTGAAATGTGAAGACTTTCTCATTCATTTCCTATGGGGCCATTTTGCTCAATATTTCAAAAACTATCAAATTTATGAATACCAAAAACACAAATAGGAATGTCCTGAATGAGGTGAACATTTTGATACCAAGATTGATGAAATCACTTAAGTGTGATTGAGTTTTTATGTGCTAAAAACATACAGAAAGGAGATTGTGTGGATTACGGTAGCCGGGAGGTGCAAAACAAAAATCCCTTTACCTGAAACACTTTTACAAGTTTGATGAAACAATTTTACGAATTTATAGAAACACTTTTACAAGTTTATAGAAACAATTTTACAAGTTTGACCATAGACTGTATATGCTAATTGTGGCAGCCCTTCTAGCTACACAAAAAACTGACGTATGGTACTTCAAAAACAACAGTTTGTCTGCTTTCTTTAAGTACAGGAAAAGAACTTTACCCAATTCTGTACCATTCTCGTGCTTTCCCTTCCTCCTGAAAAAGTTCCGCTTCCTCCATGACATCCACTTACTCAAATTCATGTCAGAAAAAGCAGGTTATTTGAGACACGGAACAGAAAAAAAGGAATAGAAAGAAATAAAGAAATGACGCCGGAACAGGAAGACAAGGAGGTGGTAGAGGAAGACAAACAAAGAGGAAGCAGAGGTGAGAGCGCTCGGCGAGGGTGCTGGCTGGGTGGGTTTGTTCGGGGTGATGGGACCGCAGCGAGATGAAACCAGAGGTGAGCTTTTGTGCGATCGATTCAAAGGAATTGTGTGCCGACATAGGAAAAAAAAAAGATGTGCAGCAGTCTAAAACGGTCCCAACTGTGAGCTGGACAGGAAGGAACAAAACCATAGAAAAGTAAAAGCTTTGAGGGTTCTGACAACTCGCCACTAACTTCCTGTCTAAGTGGATCGAACCACTTTCCTCCGCCTAAAGCAACCCAGGCTGTTCTGGTCACATTTTACTCTATTCATGGAAACTACAAACTAAAACAGCTTCTAAGCCTAATTATGAATCTTAAGTGAAGGTTTCTCGTAAAAATGGTTCAAGGAACTAAAGCCTCCTCCTCATAAAGAAGCTGTCACTACTTTTTTTGGCAGGAAAAGTGATGAAGAGTTCAAGTTGAACCCCTGCTAACAAGTGCAATAGGAAACCAACTCAATCAAGGTGTGAAATATTCGATAAATTAAACCCAACTTGAGGAAAATTGCGTTTTTGTGACATTTATCTAAAAAAATGATATTATGAGTATTTCTTCAATCAAATCTTAGCTTATTTATCCATCCGAGTCTCTCTAGCGCGTCTTGGGCTCGGTTCGTTTTATATTTTTGCTTTTGTTCGTGCCAAAAAATAGACATAATTCATTTTTATTATTAAAAAACTGAAGGTAATACAAATTTCCTAAGACTATAGTAAGACTGTGTGGCTTCTTCTAGGTTTTAATCAGTAGAAAATGAGCCCAAATGGCTCTTTTACTGTTGAAGACTGCCAACCCCTGGCCTAATGGGACATACCCGGAACACCTCTCCAAGGAGGCATCCAGGAGGCATCTGGATCAGAAGCCCGGGCCACCTCATCTGGCTCCTCTCAATGTGGAGGAGAAGCGGCTCTACTCCGAGCTCTCTCCAGATAACCGAGCTTCTCATCTCTAAGGGAGCACCCAGCCACCCCCCGGGGGAAGCTAGTTTCAGCCGCTTGTAGTGGATCTTGTTCTTTCGGTCACGATCCAGAGTTCATAGGGGAGTACTGGAACGAAGATCGACTAGTAAGCTCAACTCCCTTTTCACCACAATGGACCAGTGCTACGATCGCAAAACGGTGGACGCTGCCCGTCAATCTCATGCTTCGAGATTTCCTCAAGATATTTAAACTTCTCCACCTGAGGCAGGAGAACTCCACTTTTCTCCTGTCGAGAACCATGGCCACAGACTTAGCGGTCCTGACCCTCATCCCAGCCACTTCACACTCAGCTGCAAACCACAGTGGAGCCAACAGGACAACATCATCTGCAAAGAGCTTATCTGTGATGTAGAAAATACGATAGGTGGGCCACAAGCTTGTACCAATGGGAGAAACTGTCCTAAAAATTTATTTTGATGTGGGATAAAAACTGCATAGTTGCATTTAAGACAACTCGGGATGTTTTTACAATAGATCAAGAGACGATCAGAGTTGGTCTTTGAACAGAACCTGGACTTATTCACGTTCTGCTTGGATCTGGAAGTGGCATTGCCAGTTGGAACTCCAGCTCAGGTGAGAAGAACACCCAGGTATGACAACAAGGAAAACTTAGCTTATGCTAATGGATCTGCAACAATAAGTGAGTCCATCACCTTTGCAGAAGGAAAGCACCGTTTTTACTTCTGGTAAGATATAGAGAAAATCAGTCAATTTTCCAATAATTGCAGTGACTATTACAGCAAATCTGGTACAAATTACTGTTCACACAAGCCAGCTGGCTTGGAATCAACGAGAAACGTCATTCCCTCTTGTGTTCCGCGGAAATTCTCCGTTTTTAAAGTCAGTGACTTTTCAGTGTTCCTTTTTCCTGATCAATACAAAATCCTGATCAGATTGAAGCTTCCTTCACAGATCAAGTTTGAGAAAAGTATTCTTTTAGGAGCATGTCTGTCGTCAGGTTCAAAGAGTCTACAAAGAGTTAACTAAAACATTTCCCCCCCCTAAAGCTCGGCTTGTTCCTCGAGTTTAGTAAATTCTGTCATGTGAAGGGTCAGAAGGTGGAGTGGGACACATGGCCAACAGGAGGAAGGAGAAAGTGAGGTTTTTCCTGGAAAAGGACATAAGAAAGCTCATGTTCTGCCGTCTTCCGAGGAGTCTGAATGTCATCTGCGCTGGGTGGAGGATCTGGGTAGTTTCTGCACATGGACCCCAGAGGGAGAGCCACTCCCACGGGAAGGGGGGGTGTTTTGGCCGCAGTCTCCATTCCCAGATTTCCAGCTCTGGATTCTGCATTCCCATGCTTCATCTCAAAAGCAGCGAGACTTCTATAAACACTTCTGTCACTGCAGGAGAAAAAAATTCTGGTTTGTTTTACCTCAGGCGACACAATTTGATCAAACGCCGACAGCAAACGCTCTTTGAACGTTGGACAAATCAACCTTTTCGTGAAGCAGAAGTCCTTCAAATTTCAAAACAAGCTCAACCCCTTATTTATTTATTTTTTTGTCTCTCTTTGCAGACACATACACAGCAGCTGGATCCCGTCCAAACACTCGGTACGCCCTGCTGCAGATCGAGGGCCGAGGCTGGAATTAAGTTTTAGTGACATGTAGCGGAGCGAGTATGGTAACAAACGATCCACACCCACGGGCTTCAAAAACACGGATCGAAAACAATAATATTCCTGACAATGCGCGGCGTGTCACACCCAGCTGAGAGATGCGAGGATTTTTAAAAGCTGCTCGACAAGTGCAAGTGACAAAAAGGGAGGGGCAGGACGGTTTGGGATTGCTCAACTGAGTGGTTAAACTACAGCCCAGATGCTGACGATGAGAGCGCACTCACACCAGCTTTCCTTTGAGGTTTAAAAGGTAATCCAAGGAGAACTTTCCCACAAAAAAGTTCATAGAAGTCCATTTAAAGTTAACACTGACTTTAAGAAATTCTGTTTGATTACCAACACACTTCTGTCTGTTAAAGCAAAAAAAAAATAAAAAAAAATCTAATTATTAATGAATTTTAAATAATTTAAATACTTTGTATTTTTCGTTTTTAGTGTCATTTTTTGTAAAAAATAAATAAAAGTAAAAAAGCAATTTTTTTACAATATTTCGCCTCTATAGATCAAATTGAGATCCCCTCCAATACATCAACGACCAACAAACCTGTCGCTTTCTAGGAAATAGTTTTTTGCAAAGCAAAAATATTTCCTTGGAAATTTGCCTCCGAGTCGTGGGCGGAGCTGTTGCCACAGATTAAGCCTGCCCTCGCTTCCCATCATCCCTTAGTTTACATGCTCCCCCACAAGCCCCTCACAACCCCAACCTAATATTACTATAAATGACGAGCAATATCAAAGCTATCCAGCTGTACAGTTTTGAGCTTTTTCTCATCTGCTCCTGATTCACAACAATATAAATAAAGAAATACAATTTTAAGCTTACTTTTCTTGATTAAAAAAAGCTACAAAAACATGCTAAAAAACATCAAAAGTACCATTTTCATTGGAGGAGGTCTTTAAATTAGCAAATTATTCCAACTTACATTTTGGCAATTGTTTTTAATTGATTCATAGCAGCCAAAATAAAAAACAATTTACAGTTGGAGGTACTTTATTGTGAAAATCCTGACAAAAGAAATAGTCAAATTTTGTGTTTCTATCTGCGACTATAAAAGCTGAACAATCCTTTTCTTATGATTTCACTTTTAGCTTCAAATGTTTTAATTTTGTGTGCTGGTTAGAAGCAGACAAAACTGTCCTGACTGCAGACAAACAGCATTTCTAAGACATTACAGGATCTGTCACATAAAAAAGAACTCAAAGAGTTTATCTACCCTAGAGGCAACTGCTCCCATTATTCTGAAGCCTCAGGGGTCACGCTCTATCTTTAACTTTAGAATTAATTCAAACAACATAATTACATGCATATTTCTGAGAAATCAACAGCTACACACAGTTTGAGCTTAAGGATGCCACTGGCCTCCTTTCTTCCAGCTGAATTTTCCGTGTTGTTTTGAAGGTTGCCAGAGCGACCTGAAAATCGGTAAGAAAAGCAGCGAGGTCGGAGGCGAACGCTGTAAATTTCAAACTCCATCAGCACAGTGGAATTCAACTGAACCCCCCATGGCACATGTGTCAAAGTTAAGGCTCTGGGGCCGGATCAGGCCCACCGGGTAATTCTATTCAGCCCTCCAGATCATTCTACTTTTGTTTATGTCCTGATGTTATCTTGGATTTAATTCTAACTTGTATAATTTTGACAAATATATTTTTATGGAGAGTAAAATATTGGAAGTCATTTAAGGTTTAATTTGATTTATTCTGGAATAATATTCCTGCCTTTTTATTATTCATAATTATGTTGAAAATAGACATTCTGCTAGTTTTTTTTTTTTTTTTTACAATTTTGATATTTATTAAGATTTCCTTTGGCAATTTTGAAGTTCAGATAATATTTGAGCTACATGCTAGCTGTTTTGGCCAATTTAGCCTTTATTTCTTTTTTTAGTCAATTTTGGAGTTTAGCTAATGTTAGCATGCTAGCTGTTTTAGATAATTTGGGCTTTTTTTCAGTCTTTTAGGGCTATATTAGAGTTTAGCTAATATTTCAGCTACAATATACTAGCTGTTTTGGCTAATTTGGGTATTTCTTTTAAGGAAGGTTATGGAGTTTAGATAATATTTCAGCTAATTGCTAGCTGTTTTGGTTAATTTAGGGTTTATTCAGTTTTTATTCAATTATTTGTTCAGCTATTATTTAGATGCTAGCTGTTTTGGCTAATTTAGGCTTTTTTTCAGTTTTAGTCCATTTTTAAGTTTAGCTAATATTTACATCCTAACTGTTTTGGCTAATTTCGGCTTTTTTCAGTTTTAGTCCATTTTTTAATTTAGCTAATATTTACATGCCAACTATTTTGGCTAATTTAGGCTTTTTTCAGTTGTTTTAGTCCATTTTTAGTTAAGCTAATATTTACATGCTAGCTGTTTTGGCTAATTTAGGCCTTTTTTGTTTGTTTTGT
>NC_050535.1:9388901-9421213 GCF_002922805.2 Oryzias melastigma
TTCATAATTATGCTAAAAATAGACATTCTGCTAGCTTTATTTTATTTATTTTTTTTACAATTTTGGCATTTATTAAGATTTCTTTTGTCAGTTTTGAAGTTCAGATAATATTTGAGCTACATGCTAGCTGTTTTGGCTAATTTAGCCTTTATTTCTTTTTTTAGTCAATTTTGGAGTTTAGCTAATGTTAGCATGCTAGCTGTTTTAGATAATTTAGGCTTTTTTTCAGTCTTTTAGGGCTATATTAGAGTTTAGCTAATATTTCAGCTACAAAATACTAGCTGTTTTGGCTAATTTGGGTATTTCTTTTAAGGAAGGTTATGGAGTTTAGATAATATTTCAGCTAATTACTAGCAGTTTTGGTTAATTTAGGGTTTTTTCAGTTTTTATTCAATTATTTGTTCAGCTAATATTTAGATGCTAGCTGTTTTGGCTAATTTAGGCTTTTTTCCAGTTGTTTTAGTCCATTTTTAGTTACGCTAATATTTACATGCTAGCTGTTTTGGCTAATTTAGTTTTTTTCAGTTTTTTAGTCCATTTTTAGTTTAGCTAATATTTACATGCTAACTGTTTTGGCTAATTTAGGCCTTTTTCAGTTGTTTTAGTCCATTTTTAGTTTAGCTAATATTTACATGCTAGCTGTTTTTAGCTAATTTAGGCCTTTTTTGTTTGTTTTGTTTTTTAGGCTATTTTGAAGTTTAGCTATTTTTTCAGGTACATGCTAGCTGTTTTGGCTAACCTAAGTTGGGGTTTTTTGTTTGGTCTTTGGGCTATTTTTGTATTTAGCTAATATTTTAGCTTCAGCATTTTCAGCTATTAGCTTCAGTGATTTCAGCTATCAACTTCAACGTTTTCAGCTATTAATTTCAGCATCTTCAGCTATCAGCACTAGCATCTTCAGCAAATTCACCTCACACTTGCATTATTGCAGGTAATGCTATATATCTAGTTCAAAATTGTAAAAAAGTTACAGTTTAAAGTTTAAAAAAATTAGGTTTTAGAGTGTTCTATAAATGTTTATCCTGTTCAGCCCGTGAACTAAGGTAGGTTCTGGATTTTGGCCCCCTGTGTGATTGAGTTTGACACCCCTGACCAATGAAGAACATCAGCCCTTTCATCACCTGATTGGTCTTCAAATTGTCAAAGGAAGTGTCATTTTTGTCACCAAAATAAAACTCATGAATGCATCAGTGATCCATGTTGGATTTATTTACATATAGTTACTTCCTCGAACTCATTCTGTTTTGTTTTTGCTGAGGTGAAAGTGTCACTCACTCTTTCATAAAATATTTTTAAAAACTTGAAGGAATCACACTAAACCAGAGCACCAACCGGTTTGTCGCTGAGGGAGGTGTCTGTTAAAGATTAACCTGTGGAATGGAGGCAGAAAGAAGACACTGGGTGCGGCTCCCTGAACCCATCCCTGCATTCTTGTCCTCCCTCTTTCCTCTGCTGTCATTGGTCACCTTTACGCCTACTTTCTCTTTCCCTGGGCGAGCGTGCCGCGGTCGGACATCTCCGGTTCTCTGCACTCCTTTGTTGCCTGCCTGCCCCCCTCTAATGGGTTAACCGTGCACAACAGGATTTCTGGCACTGCTTTTGGAGAATACCCCTCCGCACGTACAACAAACCATTCCTTGTTCTGTAATGAGATATATTCTTTAAGAGCCCTGAGAGAACTGCACTACCCTGAAGGCGCTTTACACCATGTTACCAACTTCTACGAACATCCCCATCACAAGAACTTGAATGCACCCACCAGATCTCCACTTTATAATATCACTGAACTCTTCGTTGGCTCCGCCCTCCGCTGCGTCTCCATGTGACGCCATGGTGGTTGATTATTAATCCAGGTGAAATTAGGTGATGCACATCCAGGCCTCTTGGCAAACAGCGGCTTGGGTTTGTATCTGCAAGCAAAAATAAATCTCTAAATTAAAAAGCTGAAGGGAAGTGAATTTGAAACCTAAAGTTCTACAAATATGCGTTTGTCCATCAAACCAAATGAGTACTTTCAAAATAAAACCCACACGTGGCCCAGTTATGAAGTGAAAGCATTCATCCTGCATCCTGTCATTAAAATAGACAGCATCCACTCAGGAATAACCTGCTTTTTACCATGAAAGGACTTTTCTGCAGGTTAAACAAGAGAAGCTGCAGCTTTTGGAGGATGACGTAAGCCCCTCCCCAAATATAACAAATGTTAATTTTGTTTAATTTCAGTTCCTCTCTTTGACAGGACACTGTTACAGTCAAACAGGAACAAAAACACAATCTGTTAGTGTGATGTAGGATGTTTGTATATTTCAAAATAGCTGTTATGACGAATTTTTAATTATTATCTTTTGATTTATATGAATTTTGAACGCAGATATTTTCAAAATAAAGTTCCAACTTGGAGATTTGCTGCTTAAACGTTTTAGAAAATATGTTTCTATGATATTCTAATTAAAAAACCTCAAATGAACACACTTTTTCTTGAAATTGGATGTCATAAGTTCTGGTTCCGAATGTTTTATGGATCCAAGACTCACCTCCACTTCTGATACCAAAAGGTCAGGAGACAAAACTAATCCAAATGTGTAGAAAACTCAGCCTGGATGTGGATAATATTCCCTATGAAGGTCACTAAAGGCATTTCAGCGGCACTTTTCCTGAAAGTTGAATCGGACTTCTCATAGGAGCGCCGTCCTCGCTCGAGCACATCCACGTTTCCACCCAGGCGGCGCCGCCGGCTTCAAATTTCTCCCCCGATATGTGTCCAAAAACCAAAACGTAGATGCGGCATTTCACCGATGAACCCCCAAGCAGGTCCAGCAACTTTGTTGTTACTGCTTTTCTTGACTTTCCCCCTGTTGCATGAACCAGCTGTAAAGCTGCGGATTTGTCTCCGCGCGGCGGAACAGCTGCGGCGATGCGTTCAGAGGAAAATCCGACCTTCCTGTTTCTACCAAACGAGTCACTTAAATAAAACAAAACACTATCAATTGACTTTTATATATTTGTTATTCACAAACAACTTTACATACAAGTGAAAAAATAGCAATTTTATTTGAAGAACGAAACTTTTGTGCCCTTGGATAATATTTTCCCTACCGTTTTCTGGGTCATTGAAAGCAGCACGTTTTCATTGAAAAACTCCCCACGTAGCAGCTGTTTTTGATGAAACCTTTACTGCGCAGGCTCCACCGGAAGTCCTTTGTCTACAACGGGTAACTTGATCATCCAGAAACGCTCCCGCAGGCTATAAAAGTTTTCCTGATTTAGAGATGGAAACATGGCGCGATGGCCGTCACGTGATGCGACACACAACAGTAGAAACAACTTTATTTATAAAGCTTTAGTTTACAATAAAAGATCAATAAACAACATAAATATCTAAACAATATCAAGTGATTTAATCGAATTTGTTGCAATATAGCTTCATTATTTTTTGTAGTTTCAACTGCATTTAAAAGGCAGGAGGGGAATTACTTCAAAATTAAATTACTTAAGTAAAAAATAAAAATAGTAATTTAACTTGTAACTATCAACTTAGAATACATATTTTTACTTTTTTCATTAAAAGTGGGAAACAAAAACTGAATAAAAACCAACACTCTTTTATTTGTTGTCTTAAATTTTGAATTAAAATAGCCTAAAATATAATTAAATAAAAGTAAGACTGCTTATTCTTTATTGACATATACAAAATTAATAAATAATACACAAACAGCATATAAATAGTAAAAGATCATCTGCAAATTACAAACGCTTGCTAATTTTTGCAAATAAGATAGGAATAAACAAAATAAATATTGTTTATTATTATTATTTATTCTACTTCTGACAAAAACACGGTATAAAAAGTCAAAAAAGATTAACTAAACTCAAAATTGCAGTTGAACTTGTAAACAAACATTATCTTCTGGGTTTAGAGCGCCCTCTATTGGGCTTACGTTGCACTTACTTCCTACTTTAAAATTGCTTTCTTTAGGAATGATATTAAATACATTAAATTTCTCAGCAACACAAAAATGTCGAATACAGTTTAGTTAATAACCAGATAAATTAATTTTTTAATTGTTTTTTTTTTCAAGAATTATATTGATGGCTCGGTATAAAGCCGCAAAACTTAAAAAAATAATAATAATTACATATCAAATGTAATTAGCTGATAATAGTGTAAGTAAGAAAAAAATGTAAATGTCAAAACACGCACTGAAGAATGTTGTGTTGCAGCTATACACCCAGAAGGGTTTCCGTTTTCCCCTACGTAATCAAACACATAGTTCGTAATGCTGCAAGATAAAATATTATAGTTGTTATATTATAATGTATCTTCGACTAAATATATATATATATATTTTTGTTGGTGATTAAAAAAAGAAACTACCAGGAGTGGGGTTCGAACCCACGCGGACATATGTCCATTGGATCTTAAGTCCAACGCCTTAACCACTCGGCCATCCTGGTATATACACAATTCAATGCGCGTACACACGGTACAAAACCTTTAATACACAAATATTGACGTTATTTATTTTTGCTCTTTTTTCCTTATTTTTTGATAAATGCTTCATGCGTTTAAACTACAGCGTCACTTTATGTTATGTTTAGAGAGACTGGATATGCTCTGGTGCTGCTAGCAGTTAGCAACATGTACCACGCAGGACACAAACCCCTTCTTTTTTTAAACTAATTTAAATATTAAGTGTCCACTTTTATACGCATACACACTCGCAAGAGTGACATATGATTGAGTGCTTTTTAAAAAGCTCAGTTATTATTCGCATGTTGCTAGAAACACAGTCCTATTACCACATCTACTGAGTTAGCTCATGCTAGTAAGAAGCAGAAGTTACAACGAAACAGTTCCCGAGCTGCACCGCTTGAGCACCAAGCATCGGTTACAACGAAACTTCATCCAAAATATGGTCATCCGTAAAGCAAAACAAGGTTAAAAGACACTAAATATTATCCGCGGATTCACGCAGCCGTGAATTACCAAATAAGGTCCAAGGAGCTGCAGAGACTCGATACTAAATATGTCTACCCCACGCTTTGTGCCCAGACTGGAAGGAGGTTTAAAGTAGATTAATAACTGGACGATTTTCCTCACTATAATTTCCCTAAAGTAGTTTCGTTTGAGTGAGATGGTTACACATCCTACAGGGGCGTGTTTTGTCACAACTTTATGCAAAATCCGTCATAGAAACTTTTTTTTTTAAATTAAACTTTATACTAACCGTGTATTTAAACACAAAGTAATTCGAAATCTCAATAAAAATGAATTGTCTGATTAAGTGACTGAAGTAGATTAATTCATGCTCTTTATTTTCATTCATTTCCATGCATGATGGTGTTTGTGTTTGTGGCTGATCTGATAGCAAACCGGTTTTGCACCAGGACAATAAAGCATTCATTTTTAAAAGAACAGCAGCACAATGTTAATACTCAGACTAGTTACTATATAAGTTAAACAAACTCATACTTAAGTTTGTTTTAAGTACACTTTTTTAAAGCTAAAACCAAGATAGTATACTCATTAAAGATACACTTTACAAGTTCATATGTAAAAGTTCATGTTAAGTATAATTACTTAAAATTATACGACAAGTCTAAATATATTTAGCCTATATTTGTTAAAAATATATTTTACACAGCATTAAAAAATTGAGTAGTTCTTGGGATATTTCCAGTATACTAAAAATATATTTTTTATACACAAATCAGTTTATTACTTGTAAACTAAAAGAAAAGAAAAAACTAAAAAGCTAAATTAAATCTACTTCAAAGTGTACTTTCATAAACGTAAAGTAGAAGTTTATTGTCTGTAAGCTAACAGTGTACCAGAAAGGTTACTTTTAGTTTACTTTCATAAACTTATATTAAACTTCAAGTTTACTGCCAATAAACTGATAGTATACTAGAAAGGTTACTTATAAGTCAAATTTTTATGAACTAAAAGTGGGTCAATTTAGAACTAAGAAGTGTACTTGTTAGTAAACTGCCAGTATACTTTTTGAGTGTACTTAGTACACTTTTCTATACTTAAGTATATTTTCAAACATATATTTGAAGAATACTTATTTTTGGTAAGGGGGGACTTCAATATACCCATAAAAGTAACTCACATTGTGTCTCTTTGGTTAAAAAAAACAACTTTAAAGTAAAAAGTAAGTAAGTCTTAAAGAAAAAATAGTAAATTAACTCAAACTTTATTCAAGTTTTTTTTGTGTTTACCACAGAAAATCAACCCCAGATAGATGAATTCATATATGATAATGTATGTTTTTTATGCATTTTAAGGGGGATATATAACTTTAACACCCAAGACTTGTCCCCCCTGATATTTGACCTGCACCCCATGGTCAGGCTGGCTAAATCGGAGCCTGTTCTGGTCTGAATAACAGTGGGCTGCATATGTCTCTTTTGTATTAAAGTCAGCGTCTGAACTTGATATGTTATACATGTTATATGTGCACAAATTATGTTTTTAATTTAGGTTTGCACAAATACCCACATCTATGAAGGTGCTCAAATGAAAGTTGGAAACAAGAAATAAAAAAACAAACACGTTAGAATGTTAGGAAAATATCATTTTCTTCTCTTGTTTTCAAGTGACTGGAAATTACAATTATTACAAAGGCATTTATGTAGAATCAAAACATAAAAAAGGTACATTTTCCATGTTTGTCTACAAAAATAAGCAGATGAAAACGAAAAATGTAATTTTAGACAACCTTCACCTCAAGGATGACAATCAACATACATCAATCTGTTCATTAAATTCACAATTGATCTATTGTGAAAGCATTTCCAATTGTCTTTTAATTATGATGGCAAAATTAAAAAAACTGTCATTTTTTTAGTCACATTTTCTCTCCAGAGCGGCTGGATCAGCCCGCCTTCATTTCCCATCATGCCTTTGTTTACACGCTCTCTCCCTAGCTTACGGCTCCTCACATCTTAACCTAACATGACTGGAACATCGGAGCTATCCATCCAGGAAAACAAAGACGTCCATGGATCGATTTATCTACCAACAGCATGTTTTCATCTGCTCTTGATTCACAACTATTTAAATAAATAAATATTTAAAAATACAGTTTTGATCTTAATTTTCTTAATGTATGTCCACAAGAAAATCACAATTTTCATTGGATTGGTACTAAAATTAAGCTAATCTTTGTTGCTTTCCAAGTTTTCCTTGGCCACAAAGTTTTTTGCAATAGATGCAGGTAATTTTTAAACTTTTGAATTGTCTGTAAAACTTATGTCAGATCGACTTAATAATAAATAAAGTCTAGGTGTTGTTCCAGCAAGGTAGACATGGGCAACATTGCAAACACGGGTTTTTCTTTTTGTATCTTAAGGCCACTTTGAATTTATTATCAGCTGTCTCAATGTGTTCCTCAGTTTTTCCCACATATGTCTCAATGCTGTTCAGCAGAGCTCCCTGCTCTTCCACCAGCACAGCCATTTGCAAAAACATTTCATGGATTTCCTTCAGCCTGGCCTCCAAGTTCACCAGCTCCTTGTGTCTTGTTCTGATCTCGCACAGCGCCTTTCGGCACGACAGTGCACTTTGTGGCTGAACGCTCTGGCAGAGCTCTGTCCAGCCCTCTCCACCTTTATTCACCAGTTCGTTCAGCTGATCTTCATTGATGTCCTTCCCTATGAGGGTCGCCTGTCTCTGGATCCTCGTCCTGCAGATTTCCCTCTGCATCTCCTCTGCCCCGTTGTAGCGTTCCATTGCACTTCGAAAGGCAAAAGCGAGTGTGTCGTACTGAACACGAGCAATCCGACTAACGGCTGAGTTTCCACCTTCAAGTTTCTCCAACTCATTGGCACGATCCCCCAAAACCTGGATTCGGTTGTACACCAATTGCCCTCTGTGCTGGATCCCCTTGGCGATGGAATCCGAATCGCGCTTCAAAAGGGAGAATCGGCTCACAGAGGTTATATAGCGTTCGTTGTGGTCTTTCAGACGCCCCACTTCCAAGCTGAGCAAGGAGAGATCTTTGCGTATAGAGCTGGCCTCGTGGAGGACTTCTTCCATAGTGTTGGACCTCTCAAATATAACAGCCTCCAGAGGCAGAGACCCTTTGTCTACATCGTACTCGGGTACATAGCAGCCCGAGTCTTTATCATCCTCCTCCGCGATGGTTTTCAGTCTTTCCATCATGTCCCGCATTGTGGCTGAGGGTTTGCTGGAAAACAAGTCAGTGATTAGTTCGGGCATTCCACCAAAGAACGTATTGTCCAAGTTATGCAACAATGGTTAAAGCATTTTATCTTTCAGGAATGACAGCAGTCACAGTTCGACTGCTTACCGGAATGTTTGCTCGTAAGAGGAACAAGGAAGGACAAATAGTGTTCTTATTCATAAAAGTTGCTGTTTTATCTAAAAATAAGAACAAGTTACTAACAGGCTTCATCCCATGTGTCTTATTGTACCACTGTTTGATGTCTGAGCATTGAGAGGCTCTACAATCAGACCTTAAACATTTTGATAAAGAAGCTATTTCTTTTCATCACTGTCATATCATAAGTAAATACAAATTTAAAGCTTATGAATTCCATTAACTACAGGGGTGTCTAACTCAATCGCACAAGGGGCCAAAATCCTAAACACCCCTAATGTCACGGGCCGAACAGGATAAACATTTATTGAACATTCTAAAACTACATTTTTACAACTTTAAAACTATAACTTTATAACATAATTATGAACTATGTGACATATAACATTACCTGCGATAATGTTAGTGTGAATGCTGTAAGCTGAATTTGGCCGCTAAAGATGCTAGTGCTGATAGCTGAAGATGCTAAAATTGATAGCTAAAAACGCTAAAGCTGAAAGCTGAAAATGCTGAAGCTGATAGCCAGCTAATATATTAGCTAAATGGCAAATTAGCCAAAAAAAAAAAAACAAAAAAAAAACTTATGTTAGCCAAAACAGCTAGTATGTAGCTGAAGAAATATTAGCCTAACTCCAAAATAGCCTAAAAAAACTTAAAAAAAAGCCTAAATTAGCCAAAACAGCTAGCATATAGCTGAAATATTAGCTCAACTCCAAAATAGCAAAAAAAAATCTGCCAAAACAGTCCTAAAAAGCTAGCATAATGGCAATTTTTAAAACTTTAAAACCTTAACTTTTTAACATAATTATGAATAATGAAAAGGCAGGAATATTATTCCAGAATAAATCAATTTAAACCTTAAATAACTTTGAATATTTTACCCTCCATAAAAATATATTTGGTCAAAATTATACAAATTAAAAATAAGCACAAGATAATATCGGGCCATTAATAACAATAAAATAAAATGATCTGGAGGGCCAGATCCGGCCCCCTGGCCTTGACTTTGACACGTGATCTAACTGGACCTGCACCTCAACCGCTCTCATAATTTTTCAAAAGACTAGAAACTTCCAGAACAACAAGGGCGGCTGCAAGTGGAGACTATAAAGTCCAAATTTTGTCCAAAATATTTTCTCATATCTGTGAAAGGAGCCAATCTGTGGAACAGCCTCCCACCAACACATCATTTTTAACTAAAGCATCCATCTTTATAAAACAAATACAATTCTGGTTATCAGAGAAACAGCAGTGCAAACACATTGTGTAAAATATATTATTTGTCAAGTGTGTAATAGGAGTGTGGTTGAGTATATTTTCTACTTATTTTTAATGGTTATTAATGAATATCTACAGTTTTTAGCTTGTTACTCTTGGTATTTTTTAACTTTTTTCAGTAAAAGCTCCACTAGGGACAGGTGTTGGGAACTAGCCACGGCTTTAAACATTGTTAAACAAGCATCAGATTGTTCTAATGCAATGATCTATGTTCTTTAAACAATATAATAAATAATTGTTGTTGCTCAAATGTCTAAGCTCATTTTGGAGTTTAGATCTTTAGTCAGATTGCACACACTTCATCCTTATGTCAAATTTGTTTGTACCCACATCTTTTCGGACATTTATATTCTCAAAGACAAAACTATCTTACCTTTTCTGACTCCAGAAACGAAAATTCTTTTCAGGTTATTATATAATTTAGTCCACTTGGCTCGACACTCTCTCCAGAAGCATCCTCCCGACCAAGGAAGTCTCGACTGTTTTCGGTTGTGTGCATGACCGCCACCCCTTCACAGGTGACATTCACAGTCCGTCCCACTGAAACACGACTGCTTCCTTATAGAAAGGCACCTTTTCCTTAAGTGACTCATTAAAGTAGGCAGTCCCATCAAGTGACGCAGACAGACACCGAGCCAACAAATAGACAAAATGTTTTCTTGGCAGATGATACCTGTGAGCAGATGTAGTCAGGGTGAGTTTGCGTTGTCGAGAATAAGGAAGTTATGATTAACACAATGATCTTCTGGAATTTCAAACAGGGACAACAATCAAGACAATTGCAAGTGACTTTTTATTGTTTTGTGTAACATACATGTAGACAGTCAAAGCAACATCATTGGAAATTAAGAACAGAAATGGCAAAATCTCAATAGTTAATCAAGGTTTTGTTGCTGTTCCCCTCATAAGACAAGGACCACTCTGAGAAAGCAACAGATTCCACAATTAAATACAGAAAATACTCCTGATGGGTAGTACTCATCCTTTGATCGGGTATTCCAGTGCAAAAAACAGTCATTGTAAATTGAGTTTGAAAAGGCTTTCTTTGGCTTTTTCTTGCTCAGGGAGGCATAAGCAGCACTGTTTTGTCAGGGTTTTAATCACTTCTTATCCTTTAAAACGTGTTAAGTCGGGTAATTCCATCCGGCCCTCCAGATCATTTTATTTATTGTTTTATTGGCCCGATGTTATCTTGTGCTTATTTCTAACTTGTATAATTTTGACTAAATATATTTTTATGGTGTCTAAAATGTTAAAAGTTATTTAAGGTTTAAGTTGATTTATTCTGGAATAATATTCCTGCCTTTTTATTATTCATAATTATTTTAAAATATTGCAGTTTTAAAGTTTTAAAAATTAGTATTCTGCTAACTTTTTGGACTATTTTAGCATTTACTAAGATTTTTTTTGCTATTTTTGAGTTTAGCTACTTTTTCAGCTAAATGCTAGCTGTTTTGGTTAATTTAGGCTTTCTGTTTTGGAGTTGAGCTAATGGTTAAGCTACATGCTAGCTGTTTTGGCCATTTTAAATTTTTTTCAGTTTTTTAGGCTATCTTGGAGTTTAGCTAATATTTCAGCTACATGCTAGCTATTTTGGCTAATTTAAGCTTTTTTCAGTTTTTTTTTCCTTTTTTGTCCATTTTGGTGTTTAGCTAATATTTTAGCTACATGCTAACTTTTGGGGCTAATTTAGGCTTTTTTCCGTTTTTTAGGCTGTTGGAGTTTAGTTAATATTTCAGCTGCATGATAGCTCTTTTGACTAATCAAAGTTTTTTAGGCTAATTTGGCCTTTAGCTAATATTTTAGTTGGCTATCAGTTTCAGCTTTTTTTAGCCATTAGCTTCAGCGTTTTTATCTATCCATTTCAGCCTCTTCAGCGGCCAAATTCAGCTTACAGCATTCACACTAGCATTATCGCAAGTCCTGCTATATATCTAATTCATAACAATGTTTAAAATTTACAGTTTTTAGGCTGTATGTAGTTTTAGAGTGTACAATAAATTTTTATCCTGTTCGGTCCGCGATCTAAGGTGTGTTTTGGACTTTTTGCCCCCTGTGCGATTGAGTTTGACACCCCTGCTCTAAAAGTCTAATGGTCACAAAACTAAAAAAAAAGTCTCAGTCATTGGGGAATTTATTTTGATTTGAGTCTCAAAACCTTCTTACAAACAATAATTTAATTAAAGTACAGTTTTTTCTCAATGTAGGCAAACTTTTTCTTCCATTCTAGATGAACAATGTTACCCACAGCCCATGTTCATAAATACAGTAGCCATAATTTTCCAATTTGGTCTGACATCCCTCCAACCATATTTGTCATAGTCTTTATTTGTAACATGGAAAGCAGCTGCAGAACATCTTTTTGAAAGGGTTGTCTCTGTCGTGACGTCTGGCGGCGCGAAGTTTGACGAGGGCATCCTGCAAGCTTGCGTCCGTTTTCTGAACGTTGGTCTGGATGGAGTCGAGCATGGGACCCTGCTCCTCCACCAGGAGCGCGATGTCCAGGAATATCTCGTGGATGCCTTTGATGCGACTCTCCAGATCCATCAGCTCCTGGTGACGCTTCTCGATCTGGGACAGAGCGGATCGAGCCGTTTTGCCTTCTGTCACGATGTTGTCGGTGAAGATGTTCCACTGGCCCTTCTCGATCATCTCCTCCAAGTCTTCCCCCGTCACCTCACGGCCCACTATCTCCATCTGCCTCTGGATCTGTGTCTTACAGTTCTCTCGGTGGCTCATCTCAGCCTCGTTGTAGTCAAACATGACGTCGCGGAAACCATTGCTGAGGCAAGCGTACTGGGTTCTGGCGATGCGTGTGATGGCAGAGTTAGGGCCGTGTGTTTCCTTCAGCTTGTGCGCCACCCCATCCATGTCGTGCAGGCGAGCTAGGACACCTTCTGCCCTTTTCTTTATGTCAGCAGCGATAGCATTTGTGTCTCTTTTGATGGTACTGATGGTGGTGACGCCCTGGAACATGCGCGAGTTCTGCTCCCGAAGCCTTTTCACCTCAAGGCGGATGAGCTGGATCTCTCTGTGAATGTCTTGTGATTGGGAAAAGATCTCCGCCAATGCAGGGCTAGTGTCAAAAATCACTGCCTCATGCGGCAATTCCTCCTCCAGGTCAATGTTGCTGAAGGAGTCGGACATCGTGGACTCCGCATACTCCATTGGCTCAATGTTGTTGTCATTGGACATTTTCTGCAGGTGAGTTAGTCGGTCCCTCATGGTTGAAGATCTCAAGATTTACTGGTTCTCCAATGAAAAGTTGAAAAAAACTGAAAGAAGCACAAACAAACGTATTATGTTGGATACTGTTTATGAGTGTTTTAAGAAGAGAGAGACATACTAGTCTAAAAATATCTGATCTTTCCTTCTTCCGTCATGTTTAACCAACCCACTGGCCTAACAGGTTCTCAAGAGAAGTCAAGGGAGTTAGTCCTCACAAAACTTGTTCTTTCAATCTGACGTCTTTATTCAGGCAGTCTTTTGACTTCTAACCCTGTCTAATTCTGCCCACCAGGTATCCTAAAGTCTAAGAAACACATTTGTTGACAGTGTTTTAAGGCAACTTTCAGCCACTTAAACAACTTTTTTTTACTGTAACAACAGTAAAACTTAGTGAACAAACAATGTCTAGTTGCCTGTTTTGACCAGATTGTTAATTATTCTATGAGTTTTTAGTAATATTGTTTGTTTAATTGATAAACTGGAACACACACTCAAAAATGTAGATGTTTTTTAAGACATTTTCATTGGCAATGCGAATATTTTAATATATTAAAGAAAATTTATGGCAAAAAATGATTTAAAAAGTCAAATTTGTGCTAAAAATTGTAATTAGAGGGATTTTTAGAGAAATTGTGTATCACGATCAGACAGTTATTTTGTCAACACACACATGGTATGTAGTCTTATCTCTCATGTGGCTTCCTAAACATCCAAAATAAAAATAAAAATCACCTTTTTTGATCTAAAGTCCCCGGAAATGAAGCCTTGTCCTCTGGTGCCGGCGTCGCCTCAGCAGCATCCTCCGGTTCTGGGGTAGCAGAAGCGCGTCCTGGATGCGTAATGCTGCCGATCCAAACTGGAAACGAGGCGATGGACTGCGACGGGTCGCACAAAGCAGCTGAAAATGATGTGACTTGAGGAATGAAGTCACGTCGGTTTGGACTTGCAGTGACGCTGCGTCGATTGTGTAGTGAGGGTGTGAGCAGTGGGGGCCAATCTGAGCCTCAGACGCACAGAGGGGGCCCCGCGCACGGAGATCCACTGAACATCACTGAGGCTGAAACGTGCGTAAAAGGTGAAACTTTGTCAAGTATCTGGGTTTTATACTTTTTTCTTTTTCACTTTTTTTTTGTTCTTGACATACCTGACGACACCAAGTCAAACCGGTACAGAAGCTTTCATATGAATAAGATTTTCCCAGCCACGCCTAAAGGACTCTCAGCGAGTCTTTGGCTCGAGTTTTCATTTAAGTGAAGACCAAACAGTCTGAATGTGGTTAAACCAGCTTTTCGTCTGGTTTAAAAGTGTCACGAGTTAAAAAAAATACAATAAAAATAATAAAAATGAGTTCCAACCCAAAAATGTAAACTTAAGTTACTATTATAATAAATTGGAAGACTTTTTCGTGAAAAGGATCCAAAACAAACACAAAAAAGACTTTCATTTTAAAGCCAAAAAAAGTTTAGTTAAAATTAATAATTGAGAATTAAATTTCAGATTTTAGACTTAAAAATCGCCTGCTTAAGCTTCTTGTCACCATAATTTTTATTTTCACTCACACTTTAATGACAATTTGTTATTTTTTATAATATAATTGTGTCGTTTTATTGTTTTATTAGTATCCTGCACACTTTTTTTTTAATTTGATGGACATTTTGACCCCAACACTTGTCAAAAACACATTAAAAAGGTTGTGCTGGATCTTTATATGTTTGAAACCTCTAATTACATCTGTTTTCTCTTTTAGTTTCAACCATTTATTTAAATCAGACTGAGACCCAGAGGGCATTTTGCATTAAGCCTGAAACCTTACCTCATGCATACTTTGCACCTTACGCATTCACATTTTTGAGCAAAAAGGAAAACCTCACACAATCTAATTTAATTTACTTCAACCTGAAGGATGTATTTTATTAAAAAATACAAACTTAACTTGTGAAAAATAATTGTTTTCCATATTATTTTATATAAACTCTTAAATGGCTGTTTTGGTTATGATTTTTTCTGAGAAGACATCAGATTAAGAAGATTTTTCAATTTAAAACATAATAAAAAATGGTTTTGTAGTAGCTAATAAAGTGACATTTAGCTGACCTGAATCTTGAATTACAATAAAAATGCTTTTAATCCCGGATTTCTCACACTCCGATCATCTTTTGATATATTTTGTTTTATTTTGAAGTTTGGCAATTTTGTCAGCTACATGCTAGCTGTTTTGGCTAATATATATATTAGTTTTAGGCTAATTTGGCATTTAGCTAATATTTTAGCTGGCCATCAGCTTCAATGTTTTTAGCTATCAATTTCAGCATCTATTAGCGCTAGCATCTTCAGCAGCCAAATTCAGCTTACAGCATTCACATTAGCTTTAGCATCCCATTGCACAGGTCCTCTCCAGATCTGTCGAACTTCCAATTCTTGAAGCAAAAATGTACTCAGTACTGCAACAGGGTCATGCTCACAAATCCAACAAAATAAATATAAAGCTTTAAATATTTGCTTTTTAATTATGAAAGATTTATTGTCAGTGACTGTTGTTGCAAAAAAAAAAAAGTCCACAAACTTTACTGTTTATTTGAATATCTCTAAATATAAATGAAATGAGGCTTCACATACAGTACTAGTTGTGAGTCAGGTGACGACACATGACCTATGCACAAAGACTGTGCTGCTCCCAATTTGCAGCACTTGGTGGTGATGCTTTCAAGTGTTGCACGGAATTTCTAAATTCTTATCAGAATTTAATATCTTACAAGCCAAACTCCAGCAACTATTTGCAAATATCACTTTCTCTTAAAAAATGTGATTTTGAAGTCTTTGTGATTAGCTTGTTTGAAAGTATTAAAAGTTCCGACGCTCCCTGAACGCCGCATACCTCCATCAGCGCCCCCTCAACTTTCCTCGCGCTCCTTCAGGAGTAACTTCGCAGAAGGGCGCTCGGAACCGAATCGGAGTGACTCCGGTCTCTCAGGAATCAGAATCCGACCATGAAACTGTCGTCGATCCGCAGCGCGTGCGGGAGTCTCCGTGTGAACGCACCGCGCGCGGGAGGAAGACCGTGCGGGACGCCGCGGAGATGTTTTCCCGGTGGAGTTTCAAACCAGCGGATAACCGTCCGGACGGTGAGCGCCGCCGCCGGTACCGGAACCAGCGCCAAATACAGCGTCAATTACGGAAAACGGCTTGAAGAAGAGGACTTCTCCGAGTACGACAGCTCACTCGGGTGAGACGATGCGGGATAAAACACATGCATGAATGAAATATCTTTTTATTGTTACATTATTCTTATTATTTCCTTATCAATGATGAAATCCCAATAGCATCTGATCAGCTGCTGCAGTTATCGACTGGAGTTTGGCTCGAGGCCAACTGTGCACGTGCTCTGATCAATACGGCCCGAGTCAGCTGATGTAACTTCTCTGTTTTGTTGGCAGAAACGCCACAACTGAGTGAACTTATGGGATCTGTTAGCACACGTGAATGAACAAACGATGCAGAGACAGCCAGAAACACATCACCGCCCAGTCTGGGGTTTAATTCTCATATTTAAAGAGTAAATCCATTAAAAAAAAATGATGCATCCTATAAGCCCCGCCCACTCCATGTTGAATGGAGCTGCTGCAGTTTTAAAAACAAAAGGGAGAAAAATCTGCTTTTCTAGTAATTTCTTACGAAACGTTTGCGTTTAATTAATACAAAAATACACTTTTTTTAGTTTTATTCACTTTTTTTTGTAAAAATTGATTTTAAAACATAATCAAAATGGGTTTTGTAGGATAAAAAAAGTGATATTTAGCTGAGCTGAATCTTGAAATTATGTCGTGGCCTGAACAGGAAAAACATTTATTTAACTTTAAAACCGTAACTTTTAACATAATTATCAACTAGATATATAGCATTTCCTGTGATAATGCTAGTGTGAATGCTGTAAGCTGAATTTGGCTGCTGAAGATGCTAGTACTGAGAGCTAAAGATGCTGAAATTGATGCTAAAGACGCTGAAGCTGATAGCTGAAAACGTTGAAGTTAACAAAAAAAAATACTTAGGTTAGCCAAAACAGCTAGCATGTAGTTGAAAAAATACCTAAACTTCAAAATAGCCTAAAAAACCTGAAAAAGTCTAAATTAGCCAAAACAGCTAGCATGTTAATATTAGCATAACTCCAAAATAGCCTAAAAAAACTGAAAAAGTCTAAATTAGCCAAAACAGCTAACATGTAAATATTAGCATAACTCCAAAACAGCCTAAAAAAACGGAAAAAGTCTAAATTAGCCAAAACAGCTAGCATGTAAATTTTAGCATAACTCCAAAACAGCCTAAAAAAACGGAAAAAGTCTAAATTAGCCAAAACGGCTAGCATGTAGATAAAAAAAAGCTCAACTTCAAAATAGCTTAAAAAACTGAAAAAGCATAAATTAGCCAAAACAGTTAGCATGTTGCTGAAAAATTAGCTTAACTCCAAAACAGCCTAATAAATCTTGGATGGCAAAATAGTCTGTTGATTATTTGGGTGTGTTTTTGTATCTATTTTGAATATTTCATGTGGAGATTTTCAGAAGTTTTTGAGCAACTATTTTTTTATATTTAGGGTTATAGGATGAAATTTACTCATGCTAAACTACCAATTTATGGAAGGTTTCATTATTATTTTTTATTTAACACTTTCTCGTCTCCACAGAGAAATTGTTCACAGCACCAAAGAGGAGCTAGCAGCCCTGCAGAGAAGAACCCCCAAACTCCAGCCTCTATTAGCAATTGTCCAGGTATTCATAACAAAGCATTATTTTGTGTTTTTATTTTATTTTGAATATATTATACTGTCGGTTTTTGTCACCTACTGATGTTGTTTCATCATCTCTTTGAGTTTTACTCTATTGTGTCTCAAAGGCAGGTGAAGATTACACTTTGGAGATCAATAAGAAAATAGCAGGAAAGGTAATTAGTAACTTCAACGATGCAGATTTATCTTTGAAATGTTTCAAACACAACAGAAAATATTTCACTTTTTTTTGTTTTCAGATTGGCTTTGATATTAGTCAAGTTTGTCTGAGGAAGACGAGCAGTGAAGATGAGGTTAGTGAAGCCTTTTTGCAAGTCTTTACATGAATTGACATTTCATTGATTGTGCAGGTTGTAATCACGCTGACGGCCTTGAGTGCGTCATCAGAACACGACTTTACTGAGTTTTGGAACTTACAGTTTTATCTCAACTTTGACTTTTCTCTAAAGATTTTCAGACCTTTCTGGGTCTAGTTTGGGCATTTCACTTCTCTGCTTTCACACATATTTGACGCCTTTTCTCTAAGATCATAGGGGAGTTGCTGAAGTTGAACGATGACCCCAAGGTCAGCGGGGTTTCCCTCCACCTCCCCCCGGCGCTCCTGACCAGCCGAGTGGTCAACACGCTCAGACCTGAGAAGGACGTGGACTGGTAAAAATCCCACAGTGGAAGACGTGGTTAGAAAGCAGGAAATGAGTCAGTTAGCCTGGGGGAATGAGTCACTGAAGAAAATCATTCAAGAAATCTAATTAAAGAAAATAGAGAAAATAGATTTGTTAACTGGAAAAAAACCATAAAAATTCACGGTTATATTCTTATTTTTTTCACTCGTCTTTATTATGCATTTTTTTCTCTTCACTGCAGCATTACTGATGTGAATATGGGCCGCCTCGTGCAGGGAAACCTCAACGAAGGATTTGTTCCACCTCTGGCCGCTGCTGTTCTAAGTCTTCTGCAGAAACACGGTCAGTTTTTGATTGATCTACTCATTTGTCTTTAGAGGGTTTGATTTAAGGGTTGGTATACTGGTTCGTACCCTTGCCTCAAAGCCAGTAGACCCTGGTTTGAATTCCAGTTCCTGTGTGGAGTTTGCATGTGTGGGTTTACTCCAGGGACTCCCACCATCCAAAAACATGCTTTGTAAGTTAACTCCTGTCTCTAATTTGCCTCTTGGTGTGTGAAACGTTTCGCCTCTCTTCCTATATCTCATCAGTCTTGAGTGGGGCCGGGTTCAAGCCCTAAATATACCCTCCAAGTGGGTTAGCCTCATTCCTAGAATTGGATGGTCTCATTAAAGATGATAAACCGGTGTGTGTGAAAGATCCCCCCCTGGCTCCATCATCATCTTCAGGTGTGGTCGGTCTTCTTTGGATCAAATGAAAGACCAGCAAGGTAGACGGGAGACAAATAGTGTCTGAAGCCTCCTGTGTGGCTTCTCTGACCTGTCTTGTCTATCTGTACACATCTGGATTTAGATGTCTTTTAAATGGGAATAATCTGGTCCCTAGATGTTGTTCCTCCTGTGTTGATGATGGTTGTTTTGTTTCTCCTGTGTGCTGCTCTTCACTGCACTGGAGTGCATAAGCTGCACTGCCATCTGGAACGTTAGCATTTATGTCTTGGGACCTTTCCTCTCTTTCCCCACTGATGCTTTGTTGAAGGTCCATTTGGGATATCCACAGGTTTGCAGAGCTGTCTTGAGAAGAACCTATTACTTTTCCTGGATTCTGTTGAGCTGATTTGCTTTGTGTTGGAGTGGGTGGAGTTAGTCAGACAAAAGGTACTGATTGGTGTGAGCGACTTTTCTGTAGATTTCTATTTCTAAGTTTCCCTTTTCATCTCTTATACACTCCAGGAAGACCAGGTGGATGTCCTTTGGTATTCTCTCTGGTGAATTTACCAGTCCAGTTGATCTTCACTCATATGTAATCCTCATATCTGAACCTGTGAGATGGTGCTGTTGGTACTGGAAGGAGGATAGACATCTCCACTGCCTTCAAAAACAAGAGACATTCAGAGACTGTCAGCTTCAGCGTTTTCAGCTATTAGCTCCAAACAAATGTGTCCAGAACAGTGCAAGATACACTAGTCAAGTACTAAAGATATATGAGGGTAAATTAATAAAATACTATTACATTTAGGAGTTTCTGCAAAGGTTTTCATTGTAAACTTAAACACAGAAATATATTTGTTTTTATCACAAAATTGCCAGAAAGAGAGGCTTAAATGCATTTCTGAGCTGAAAAAATGAATTTAAGCACAAGTGAGGGATTTTAATGATCCTTTAGTTTAAAAAACTTTGAATCAAAACTTCAAACTAAGTGGTGCTGTAAAACATTTAGGAGCAGTAAATATCCTGTAGATTTAATGTCTCGTAGACAGAATCTGACCTGAAGATTAGTGCAAAATTCAAAGATGTATTTGTGTTTTTTTAACCTCCAGATGTATATATTTAGCTGTGAAATTATCAGTCTGTTTTTCACAAACCCAAAACTGATAAACAACGTTTATGTATTGATTTTGGATATCTTCTGGTTCAGATGTCCGTGTTCTTCTGTACTTAGGACCCTGTTGAACTAATTTTAATGTAAAATCGAGGCTTGATGATGGAAAAATTGAGACCAAATTCTTAAACATTTATATTAAAAAGAAATCTGTTGCTAAATTCTGTTATTAACACTTTATTTTGAAGTTTCATAATGTAGAAGCATTTTTGTTTGAGTGTTTTTTTGTTTCTTCCAACAGATGCGTCTTTGGAAGGGAAAACAGTGCTGCTGGTTGGAGGAGAAGGACCCCTCAAACTGGCCCTCCATTGTTTGATCGAAAGGAACGGGATGTTCGTTCAGAACAGCCACTTGAACTCCAACAGCTTACAGTCACAGGTGTGTTTTTAAGATCTTACCATAGAAATTTTATATATATATTTTCATTTATATTTAATAATAAAAAAGTTAGTTTTGAGCTTTTATTAGCAGGAAATGTAATGTTAGGAACTCCCCTCAGGGGGGCAGTGTCTCTTTAAGCCAGAAAATGACTATTAAAGTCTACCAGTATAAAAGGCTGACGTTTCTATTATTAGTTTTGATTAACATCAAATGTTTTTATCAAGCTCTACTAAAAGTTTAGATGTTGTGCATGTATTTTTCTGTTGCATCAGGTAATGCATGCAGATGCTCTGGTCCTCCTGGGTGCAGAGAGTATGGAGATTCCCTCCACCTGGGTCCGACCCGGAGCTGCAATCATTCGCTGTGAGTCTGCTTTGAGCTCTAAACTAAACTGTAAATTAAAAAAAAACGGATCCAATTATTTGACTTTGAAGTTGAATTTCAAAGAAAATACTTCAAATATTGCCTCGCATTTTTCATTTTGTATAGATTTAATTGCATTTCTGAGCTTCTGGAGACAAAAAAAAGCTTATTTTCTGTTAAAAGGGCATTTATTTTCCTAAAGAATGTTTCAAACAAAGAGATTCTGTATTATACAGGGTTGGGTAGTATTTGTTAAAGCGTGTGTTTAAAATAAATCTTTCATTTGCTATAATCTTTCTGATTTTTAAGTTGCATAATTATTCTCTAACATTTACAAAAACTCTGTTTTGTCACGGTATGAAACATATATCTGTATTTAGATGATCAAACCATCAGCTCATCCTCAAGATCAGGGTTGGGATTCCTCACAGCAGCGTACAGAGCACAGGTTTGTTCAGTACTTTGAACTGCAGTTGTGTTGCTGTTTTTTTTTTTTGTTCATTGTTGTGTTTATCCTGTTAGAATGTGGTGCAAAGCTGCAGCCGGTGGCTCCAGGAGCAGCAGTACAGACCCTGGCACCTGCACCCCCTTAAACTGCAGCCCCTCAGCCCTGTACCCAGGTAAATGCATGGAAAAGTGTGAGCCAACCCTTAACGACTGGGTGTTAAATGTAGTATTTTTATGAATATCAGAGATAAATGCAGTAGTGGGTTATGTTTTCTCAGTGACATCGAGATTTCCAGAGCTCAGACACCCAAACCAATCAATCAGCTGGCTGCGGAAATCGGTCTGCTGCCAGAGGAGCTTGAGGCGTATGGGAGGAGCAAAGCCAAGGTCCGCCTCTCCCTGTTGGACCGCCTCCACTCGCGGCCTGATGGCAAATACGTTCTGGTTGCAGGGTAAGCTGGAGTCCTGAGTAGGGGTGTATATTGGCGATACGACAAGTATCCTTATATGTGTCTCATGATGTCATAGGCGATAAATCCCAAGACTGAACCAGAATTTTCACTTTTATTTTCTTTTTTAAGAGTATGAAAAAAAACTCTACATGAATATAAATTCGAAAAAATCTAAAATTAATTTTATTTAATGATCACAATGTTAAATACTGCAACTGTAAAGTGATACTGCCAGGAACGTGGTACAGAGTTTGGAACAAAACGAAATATCGCGATATATCGCCTAGTCGATTTTTCCCAACACCCCTCGTCCTGAGGTTTTCAAGTAGTCCCAAGAAAACACTCGACAACCTGCAAACCTTTTGCTTCGCTGCCCACATTTGAAATGGTCAAACTCAATCGCACATGGGGCCAAAATCTAGAACACACTTTAGGTCGCAGGCCGAACAGGATAAACATTTATTGAACACTCTCAAAAGTACATTTTTAAAACTTTAAAACTGTAACTTTATAACATAATTATGAACTAGATATATAGCATTACCTGTGATAATGCTAGTGTGAATGCCGTAAGCTGAATTTGGCTGCCGAAGATGCTAATAGTTGAAGATGCTGAAATTGATAGCTGAAAACGCAGAAGCTGATAGCCAACTAGAATATTAGCTAAATGCTAAATTAGCCTTAAAAAAAAAAAAAAAAAAGAAAACTGAAAAGTAGTTAAACTCCAAAAAAGTCTAAAAAAAAGAAAAGGAAAAAATCCTAAAATAGCCAAATCAGGTAGCGTGTAAATATTAGCCTAACTCCAAATCAGCCTAAAAAACTAATAAAATAAATAAAAACTAACCTAAACAGCTAACATGTAGCTAAAATATTAGCTTAACTACAAAACAGCCTAAATAATTAAAAAAAAGTATAAATGCATGTTGCTGAAATATTAACTACACTCCAAATTAGCCTAAAAAATCTTAGCAAGTGCCAAATAGTCCAAAAAGCTTTTAGAATGCCAGTTTTTTAGTTAACTTTAATACTGTATCTTTTTTTTAACATAATTATGAACTAGATATTTAGCATTACCTGCGAAAATGCTAGTGTGAATGCTGTAAGATGAAGATGCTAGTGCTGATAGCTAAAAACACTGAGGCTAATAGCAGAAAACGCTAAAGCTGATAGCCAGCTTAAATATTAGCTAAATGCCAAATTAGCCTAAAAAATAAACAAAAAAGGAAGCTTGAAAGCAGCTAGCATGTAGCTGAAAAAAATAGCTAAACTCCAAAACAGCCTCAACAACAGGAAAAAAGCCTAAATTAGACAAAACAGCTAGCATGTAGCTGAAATATTAGCTTAACTTCAAATTAGCCTGAAAAATCTTAGTAAATGCCAAAATAGTCCAAAAAGTTAGTAGAATGCCAATTTCTAAAACTTTAAAACCGTAACTTTTTAACATAATTATGTTAATAATAATAATAATAAATAAAATAATAAAAAAGCGGGAATTTTATTCCAGAATAGATTAACTTTAATCTTAAATTCCTTTTAATATTTTGCTCTCAAAAATACATTTTGTAAAAATTACACAAGTTAGAAATAAGAGATACCATCGGACCATTAATAACAATAAAATAAAATGATCTGGAGGGCCGGATCCGGCCCCTGGGCCTTGACGTTGACACATGTGACCAAACGTGACTACAGCACTCTTGTATAATCGTACGTTTTCGTTGATCTAGCATAACTCCCACCCCCCTCGGCGAGGGTAAGAGCACGGTGACCA
Organism: Oryzias melastigma; assembly: GCF_002922805.2. NCBI lineage: Eukaryota > Metazoa > Chordata > Actinopteri > Beloniformes > Adrianichthyidae > Oryzias > Oryzias melastigma. The sequence goes on from NC_050535.1 coordinate 9,412,454, forward strand.
TCGGCCTCGTCCAGGCCATGTCTGCTCACCTGAAGCTCAACTCCTTTGCGTGCCTCCGACAGCCTTCCCAGGGGCCCACCTTTGGGGTCAAAGGTCAGAATTACATATCATAGTTTAACTTTATTATTTTTTTAATGTTTTGACTCAATGAAAAGGTTTTTTTGGAAAGAAAGATCCAGTGTGACGTTATTTATGCTCCTCCTTTGTTGTGTTGAGGACCTCTGACTGTGTCCTTCATGTCTAGGGGGGGCTGCAGGAGGAGGGTACGCCCAGGTCATCCCCATGGAGGAGGTAAAACATCCAAACACACACGAGTTGAACTAAGTGTGGGTTGTTAGCTCTTCAGAATGATAAATGGAGCAGGAGATTAGAGAAAATTTGTGTCCAATCTCTTCCTCGTGATTTTTATTTATTTATTTATTTATTTATTTTTTAGTTCAACCTCCACTTGACGGGCGACATTCACGCCATCACAGCAGCCAATAACCTTGTGGCTGCAGCCGTCGATGCCAGGATGCTCCACGAGGCGACACAGTCAGACAAGGTAAGTGACAACGCAACTTAAAGTGCAACTTAAAGTAAGATGATTTTATTTTCACTTTTCATTCTTAAGGCGTTGTTCAAGAGACTGGTTCCCTCTGTGAATGGAGTTAGAAAATTCTCCCCCATCCAGATCTCCAGGCTTCAAGTAAGTCCGAGCAGAAAGTTGTTTTGCTTATACCGGTTTGGCCCACTAGGGGGCCTCATTTCACATCCTTCAGCACAGGAGCATCATCTTATGATTCTACTTTTGGAGCTGAAATGGGGACAAAATTACTTAAAATATAAATAAAACAACTTGAAGAAAATATTGATGTTTGGGAAAAGAAAGTAAAATGTCTGAAACTTTTTGCTTTTCTAAAATAAACGTAATTATTTTCAGCTTTTTTCAGGTTTCAAAACTCTAAATGTTATTTACGAAATGTTTTTTTCAATTTAAAACATTTTTTTTCACTTTTAACTTTTTGTTTACATTTCCGATTTGGAAATCTGATTCAAACCCCCCCAAAAAAATCAAAATTTTGAAACCTAAAATACTGAAAATAATTAAGTTTATTTTAGAATAGCAAAAACTTTCTGACATTTTCATTTTTTGGGGCCAAAATCAAATATTTTTTTTCCATTTTCTTTTATCTCGGTTACAAATAATATTGGCCCCAGTTTAGCTCCCTATCTACTCACATGACTAAATCCAAGTGTGATGGAACTTTTTTTTAAAATTTTTGGATCAATTAAGTCAAATTGTGCCAACAATAAATGTTTTTGTCTAGTTTATTATGTTCAAATCTGTCTTCTTCTTTGGATTTCAGCGTCTCGGCATTCATAAAACAGATCCTGCATCTCTCACGCCTCAAGAAGTCGCCGCCTTTTCTCGTCTCGACCTCGATCCTTCCAAGATTACCTGGCACAGAGGTATCGGCGCACAACGTCACCAGAAACCGCTGTCAAAACCGGCACAGAGACTGAGCTGAAAACTGCTCTGACAGCGGAAAAAACGCAATTAGACTAATTTATCCTTAGTCTGAAGCATTATGATGACTGTCACATAAATCACATTAACAGCTTTTGATAGAAATCCCAGGTTCTTTTTAAAGCCTCTGAGCGATTATCTAATTTCAGCTGAGTGTCACATGCAGGCTCAAAAAAAGACCCCATTTTCCCTTTTTATAGCACGGAATCTCAAACGATTCCTTATTCAATCAATACTTTCAGTTTTCATGCTCCAGCTGTCAGGAGATAAAGCTGCTGGAATGTTGTAGCGGCGTTTGAGCTATTAGGTGCTGCTATAACTATAGAGGCTTTTATTTATTTATTTATTTTATGCTAAAAAAATGTGTCAAATATGCCTAAATATTTAGTCATTTTTGTTGTCTTTCAGTGGTGGACACAAACGACCGCTTCCTGAGGGCGATCACTATAGGACAGGCGAGCACCGAAAAAGGACAGACCAGAGAGGTATCCCGACAAACACTTGAAGTTAATAGGAAGCGAGTGGTCTTAAGTAAAAGTAAATATTTATGGAAGGAGGAAATGAGTCCCTCACTTCATACACACACACCTGTAATTGCCCTTAAGCTGCTTTAGCATGTGCTTATATTTACCTCCATCCATTCCTATTTCCTCTGGTTCCTCTGGCGCTGGATACCCTATAGCCCCTCGGGGTGTTGGCGCTGGGAATGGGAGTGAAGTCTTTGAAGGATTGATGTGGCTTTAGTCATGTTTCTTTTTCTGATATGCAGAAATGTTCATATTTCTCACTCGAGAAGTCTCAGTTTGGTTAGAAAACAAAGCTTTTTATACTTTAAATCAGGGGTGTCAAACTCAGGGACCAAAATCCAAAACACACATTAGGTTACAGGATGAACAGGATAAACATTTATTGAACACGATAAAACTACATTTTTAAAACTTTAAAGCTGTAACTTTTAACATAATTATAAACTAGATATATAGCTTTACCTGTGATAATGTTAGTGTGAATGCTGTAAGCTGAATTTGGCCGCTGAAGATGCTGAAATTGATAGTTAAAACGCTGAAACTGATAATTGAAATCACTGAAGCTGATAGCTGAAAATGCTGAAGCTGATAGCCAGCTATAGCACATATTAGCTCAATGCCAAATTAGCCAAAAAAAAAAACTTCGGTTAGCCAAAACAGCTAGCATTCAGTTGAAATATTAGCTGTACTTTAATATAGCCTAAAAAAATGAGAAAAGCCTAAATTAGCCAATAACAGCTAACATGTAAATATTAGCCTGACTCCAAAACTTCCTAAAAATTTTTAGAAAAAGTGTAAATTTGCCAAAACAGCTATCCTGTTGCTGAAATATTAGCTAAACTCCAAAATAGCCAAAAAAATGGAAAAGGCCAATATTAGCCAAAACAACATGCATGTAAATATTAGCTAAACTCCAAAATAGCCTAAAAATTAGAAAAGCTTTAACTAGCCAAAACAGCTAGCATGTAAATATAAGCATAAATCCAAAAATAAAATAAAAAAAAAACCTGGAAAAAAAGCCTAAATTTGCCAAAATAACTAGCATGTAAATAGTAGCTTAGCTCCAAAACAGCCTAAAAAACTTTAAGAAAGCCTATATTAGCCAATTAAATTGGCTAATATAGTTGGCTAATATAATTGGCTAATATAATTTTGTACATTATACTTTTATATTTACATTCTTCTTTTTTATTCTTAATATTATTATTATTATTACTGTAATTAGTGTTGCTGTTTGCACAAAGGGAGGAGAGAGGAAGAAATTTCATCTGTGCTTTGTATGCCCTGTACTCAGCATATTTGACAAATAAAAGCCTACTTGACTTGACTTGAAATTGAACGTTATTGACATTACAAGGATAAATTGAATAAAAACAAATTAAAAAACTGCCTAAAAACTTAAAAAAAAATCCTAAATTAGCCAAAACAGCTAGCCTGTAGCTGAAATATTAGCTAAACTCCAAAACAGCCTAAAAACATTAGCAAATGCCAAAATAGTCCAAAAAGCTAGCATATTGCCAGTTTTTAAAACTTTAAAACCGTAACATTTTAACATAAATGTGAATAACAAAAAGGCAGGAATATAATTCTAGAATAAATCAATTTAAACCTTAAATAATAATAATAAACTAGACTTTGACACATATGCTTTAAATGATCAAATTTAAATTTAACTTATAAAAATCAACATTTCTAAACGTCTTTTCTCATTTCAGACGGGGTTCGACATTGCTGTCGCCAGTGAAATCATGGCCATTCTGGCTCTTTCCGACAACCTGGGAGACATGAGGAGCAGACTGGCGCGTATGGTGGTGGGAACCAGCCGGTCCGGAGAACCCGTCACAGCAGAGGACCTGGTGTGTTCAGTCCACACTCGATCCAAATCTGTCAAAAAGTCAAACTAGTTTAAGCAAGTTTCTGCTGAATTTGGGTCTTAAAACAAGAAAACTTAGACGGATTTAAATAAATGATGATGATTTAACTTTATTGAAAATTACCTCATAAAATCTAGTTGATCCAGCTGTTACCCAGAATGCATAGCATTCCTTCACCTTGAATGTTCAAGTCTTTGTTTATAAATCCTTGCATTATTTCTTGCCTTCATTAGATGTGCTGGAGCAGAATGAATAAAAATTATGTTAATTCATTTTTGAGATAAATGTTTAATTTTCTAGAAATTTGTGAATTGTGAAGCTTCTTATTTCCTGGTACATTTTCCACCGTCTTTTTTATCGTCAGGGCGTGAGCGGAGCGCTGGCAGTGCTGATGAAAGATGCCATCAAGCCCACGTTGATGCAGACTCTTGAGGTGAGACAGATACTCAACACTTAACTCCACTTTATTGGACTAGTTCATGCGGATGCTTTTATTTTGAAATAATAAACCTTTTTTTTTAAAATGATCCATTATACTGTGTTAAAGCTATAGTTGAAGGTAAAAAAGTGATTATAAGATGAGAAAATGAAATGGGGAAAAAAGCTTTAGACTTCAGATTGAGTTGAGCATTTAACATTAGAGTACACGCATGCCAACGATGGACATGTGACCCCTTGGAGGGCTCTAAAGGCAAATGGGTGGGACTGACATGCCTGTTAGTTGTTGGGACAACGCCCAGTAAAGCTGGTCGTGCAGCGATAATTGAGTAGTCGCATGTCAATCAAAATTCATCTCATTTGTTTGTGTGTTTTTGTGTATTTAATCCCCTTTTGTTCCAAAATGACCTTAATTTAACATCTATATTAAAGCAAAAACATTTGTTTTTTATAGCTGAAATAAATTCAGGTGTTAAACACATTTTCCTTATGCATTCAGATGGATTCTTGCTTTTTGTTCCACCTTTTTGTTCAGTTAAATTCATTTGTTTTGTCAAATATTAGTTCAGGTTTTGTTTTTCTTAAATCAGTTTGTGCCACCAAGCAGAAACTAGTAGTTTCGACGTTCAGGTCAGACAACCCAGTTTATAGACTCCATTTGAGTTCAATTTTGATGTGACATAAACTAAAAAATATAAGAATTTTGCATCTATCCACAGAATTAAAGATAAAAAAGTTGGAGAAACAATAAAGTTGAGTAATTTTTGGGGCTAAAATGTATTGGTAACCCCCTCCCCCTAGTGGACATTTGATGAACTGAATAAGGGAGTTGTCCCCTAGAATAAGGTTAACACCAGCATCCTCGCCTATACATGGATGTATTTCCCCAAAATGGCCTCCAGCGCCAGGGTGTTGGGCACCTCCAGGGCCACTGTGTTGCTTGTTTTTATTCATCCCCACCTTAACTGCTCCTGATTACCTGGATCAACCAATAAAAGGCAGCAATGATGGAGGTTGTTAGGACATGAAGCAGAATGGTGACCCTCAACTACTGGAGTTTGACACTCCTGACCTAAAGGAATGTGGGGAAGAGTGCCTGCAGGGACAAGTCTGCAGTCAAAACTTGAAGTGGCTTTCTGATGCTGAAATTGATAGCTAAAAACGATGAAGCCGATAGCCAGCTAAAATGTTAGCAAAATGCCAAATTACCCTAAAAAACAAAACATAAAATAACATAAAACTTAAGTTAGCCAAAACAGCTAGCATGTAGCTGAAAACACTGAAGCTAATGGCTAAAAATGCTGAAGCTGATAGCCATCTATAATATTAGCTAAATGCCAAATTAGCCTAAAAAACACAACAAAACAAACTTTTAGGTTAGCCAAAACAGCTAGCGTTTAGCTGAAAAAAAGGTAAACTTCAAAATAGCCTAAAAAACATAAAAAGGCCTAAATTAGCCAAAATAGCTAGCATGTAAATATTAACCAAACTCCAATACTGCCTAAAAAAACTTTAAAAAAAAATTCCTAAATTAGCCAAAACAGCTAGCATGTTGCTGAGATATTAGCTAAACTCCAAAATAGCCTAAAATTTCTTAGTTAATGCCAAAATAGTCCAAAAAGCTAGCATAATTCCAATTTTTAAAACTTTAATACTAACTGTGTAACATAATTATGAGAAATAAAAAGGCAGGAATATTATTCCAGAAAAAATCAACTTAAATCTTTAATAATTTTCAATATTTTTCCATCCATCTAAATATATTTTTTCAAAAACATAAAATTTAGAAATGAGTGCAAGATAATATCTGGCCATTAATAACAATAAAATAAAATGATCTGGGCCTTGACTTTGACATGTGCTCCAACCCCATAAATATTGTCCGTGCACCCAACACGTTTTTTTTCTACTTTTCTTTAGTTTTTTTGGAGGAAGTGTTTGTTTTCGCTCCTTTGTGTGTTTGCGCGTTTCCTGCGATTCTGCTGCGTCGAGAGCAGCCAGACCTGGGAGCTCCATGAGAATTCTCCACCAGCTGTGCCCCCTTTGTGCCTCCTTCGCCCGCGATTGTTGTGCAACATTCATTGCAGAAGCGGAGGCGCGTTTGTGTCGCAGCACACGGTTTTTGTGTTGTTTCAGATGGGGCAGGGTTTGAAGGAGACGCACCGCATGGGAAAAGGGGGTGTTTTCTTCACCCCCTCCCTGTGTACGTGTCTGTTTGGCAGACCTCAGTCATTGTGAGAGTCTTTAAAACATCCTGCCTACATGGGGTCTGACTGAATGACTGCATGTGTCTTTCCTGAGGCAGGGGCTGTGCACCAAAACAAAAAGCTCTCAGGTTGGGGCTTTTGTGGAGTTTCAGAGTAAAAGCTCGGAGGAATATTTTTCCATGAGTATTGAAATGACAGATATTGTTGTAATTCCCATAGTGCTTTTTTCTCACTTTTTATCAGCTGTATTTCTGTAATAATCCTGTTAAAATTTACCATTTTTTATTTAATATTATTGTATTTTGAAATATAATTCTACTTTTAACCCATTTGCTTTTATTTTCTTGATTCGAACTTCCATAAGACTGAATAAACAAGGAGACTTTTTTTTCCCAAGAGAGGTGCTTTAAGGAAGATTTACTCCTCCGAACGGATGCGGTTTGCTAAAGTATGCAAACAAAAGCTTAGAAAATTATTCTAGGCCTTCCCATCCTTCCTTTTTCCTCTCTTAAGGAATTCAGCGTAACAATAGTCCAGCGACTCCGAGGAGTTTTCTTTCTATGAGTTTTGTTTGTTTTAGCAGGATTTTATGTGACCTTTAATGTGCTGAACTTTGCTAAATGGGATTCATTTAAGTCGGTTAATTTTTTATTTTTGAATGTTGGATTTTAAAAGCACAACTTTGAGATACAGAGGAAAGCTGCTAAAATTATTATTATTTTATTTTGAGCTGATAAAATAAAAAATAAAAAAACATGATGAACAGAATTGCATGATGAGAAACAACTTTTCACAATCAAATCAACAAACTAACTATTTAAAACGACTAATAATTATTTAATCTAAACTCAAATTTATATAAAATGTTTACAGAATTGCAAAAAAGAAGCACATATTCTATAAAAAATTCAACTATGGTCAAATAAAAAAAAAAAAAGTTATTTATTTTGCATATAATGTAAAAAAAAAGCCTTTTATAGTCTCTTTGAATGTTTAACAATTTTACTTGTTCCAATTTAAATCATATTTTTTTAAATAAATTTGGTCCACTTATAAAAATAATGCACCAGTAATGAATATAATAAATTGCTTAAAATAGAAGTTTTTATCATTAAAATAAAAGAATAAATCTGAATTTCTGTTTGCTGTTTTTATTGTTTTATAAGCAGGTTGAATTGCTCCTTCAGTTTGTATGTTTTAGCAGGAAAGTTAGTCTGACCCACATTGAGGCGCCTGTTCAAGTAGCTCTGAGCAAAACTCACTCTGACTTTTATTTTGAAGCCCGACTGCAATCTGTTGGCGTTATTTCGACTAAACGGTTTGTCAGTATTTATATTGGGTTGAGTAAGTAAACTCCCTCCGTGTGTTTTGTGGCCTTCTAATTGTCTCAGGGTACGCCGGTGTTTGTCCACGCCGGGCCCTTCGCCAACATCGCCCATGGCAACTCCTCAGTGCTGGCAGACAAGCTTGCTTTGAAGTTGGTTGGACAGGATGGCTTTGTGGGTAAGAGCACACACTTACATGCAGATCTGGCTCTACGCACGGACAAAAACCTGTTAGGATGAGATTCCTGCTCAGACGATGAATTGCCTCATCGAGCGTCCGTGGACCTGCTTTCGCCGCACGTCACGCTCATCTGGAGCCTCTGAGAAGCTTCTCAAAGGATGAGGAGAAATGAAGCTGCAGAGAGGAAGGAAGCGAGCTGATAATCTTAAGAGGCTCTGGAATGTTTTCGAGTAAACCACACTAATCCCATCAACGTCAAAGCAAACTCAAGTATTTCAATTATCGCTTTCTATCGTGCTGCTCTTATGTACATCGACTTCAAAAACATTTTTGGAATAAATGGAGGCTTTAATACAAAATATACGGAGCTTCTGAAGGGACACCGAAGTAAAAAAAATTGAAGTATGAAAAAATATATATTTTTCCAAATATTGTGGCAACAATATACATATTTCTGGGTAGTAACTAGTGTACAACAGTTAGTATCTGTTACCACTAACCTGTTGCTACTTACTTCAATTTTTTTATTTTTTTTTCTGGTGAGCAGCAGTTACTATCTAGCGGACACCAGTTACTATCTGGCGCACACCAGTTAATATCTGGTGCACACCAGTTACCAGAGGTGGGGACTCGAGTCACATGACTTGGACTCGAGTCAGACTCGAGTCATGAATTTGACGACTTTAGACTCGACTTGG
>NC_050535.1:9423021-9425603 GCF_002922805.2 Oryzias melastigma
CACTGCTGGCTCTAGAATGAAATCAAATGGTCGGCAGCCACACACAGCAGCAGGCGGAGCCTCAGGAATTTAGTTGTTTTACTTCCAGGTAGGACAAAAACTAAAGAAAATAGCTGGTAGTATTTCTCAAATGTGTTTTTTAGTGTTCCAAACGTAATATATGATCATACATATGGATATAGTTCACTCTGAAAGGCTTAAGAAAATCATGGTATGACCCCTTAAATATCCAGACTACCCTGGTTCCCTGCTGTCTCCATCTTACCACATTTCAAATGTGGTTAACTGCGTTTTTGTTATAGAGAAATTATTTTGGATTTTTGAAGTGGGGACGCATCAACTCAGTGGGAATTTAGCTAAAATTCTTGCAAAATACAGTTCATAAAAGCACACATGATCTGTGTAATTAATATTACATTGTTTTATAAATGACTTGAAATGACTTGAAACATTAATAGTAGGACTTGTGACTCGACTTGAGACTTGTTGGCCATGACTTGTGACTCGACTTGGGACTTGAGTGCTTTTGACTTGGGACTTGACTCGGACTTGAGGAGAAAGACTTGGGACTTGACTCGGACTTGCAAAATGATGACTTGGTCCCACCTCTGCCAGTTACTATCTGGCGCACACCAGTTAATATCTGGTGCACGCCAGTTACTATCTGGCGAACACCAGTTAATATCTGGACCACACCAGTTACTATATGGCGAACACCAGTTACTATCTGGCGCACACCAGTTACTATCTGGCGCACACCAGTTAATATCTGGTGCACACCAATTACTATCTGGCGAACACCAGTTAATATCTGGACCACACCAGTTACTATATGGCGAACACCAGTCGCAATTTGGCACACACCAGTTACTATCTGGTGCATACTAGTAGCAATTTGGCGCATACCAGTCGCAATTTGGCACACACCAGTTACTATCTGGTGCATACTAGTAGCAATTTGGCGCATACCAGTCGCAATTTGGCGCACACCAGTTAATATCTGGACCACACCAGTTACTACATGGCGCACACCAGTTAATATGTGGACCACACCAGTCACTATCTGGCGCACACCAGTCGCAATTTGGCGCACACCAGTTACTATCTGTCACACACCAGTCGCAATTTGGCGCACACCAGTTAATATGTGGACCACACCAGTTACTACATGGCGCACACCAGTTAATATGTGGACCACACCAGTTACTATGTGGCGCACACCAGTTACTATCTGGTGCATACTAGTTGCAATTTGGCGCATACCAGTCGCAATGTGTCGCACACCAGTTACTATCTGTCGCACACCAGTTACTATCTGGCGCACACCAGTTACTATCTGTCGCACACGAGCTACTATTTGGTGCACACCAGTTACTATCTGGCGCTCACCAGTTAATATCTGGACCACACCAGTTACTACATGCCGCACACCAGTTAATATGTGGACCACACCACTTACTATCTGGCACACACCAGTTACTATCTGGTGCATACTAGTTGCAATTTGGCGCATACCAGTCGCAATTTGTCGCACACCTGTTACTATCTGGTGCACACCAGTTACTATCTGGCGCACACCAGTCACTAGCCAGAATTTTTTATTTTACTTAAAATTTTTTTTTCAAAACATTTTTTTTTCAGAGGTAACTAGTAACTGATTGTAACCGATAGTAACTGGAAAAAATACTTTTTTTCTGGTTAGTTACTGGTGGTAACTGGTGCACACCAGAAAAGAAATGATTTGCACCAAATAGGAACTGGTGTACATGAGTTAATGACAATGACCAAAACCATTTTATTTACCTTCAAATTTTTTCTTACCTCAAGGTCACTTTAGGGGTTCTGTGAAATTATCTTCAAATGTCTCCTTGTTTTTTGGAGTGCGACTGGTATTTCTGTGATAATTGGCTTTTTTTTATTATACACATAAATTAAGAGGCTATATATCAAAGAATTAAAGATGGCAAAATGTTTTTTTTTTTATTTCAAGCGTCTCTTCACTTTTTTCATCCATCCGTGTTGTTCCCCTCACGTCTGTTTGTTACCTGACTCTCAGGTATGCCGCGAACTCGACCTCCGTCTTCTTCTTCACCCAGCAGCTGGGATGCATGCGTTCCCTCCTGTCGCCTTCACAAGATGTCTATTGTATGTCGATACATCCACAAAGACAGTGGATGCAGAATGAGATGGTTAAACTGATCAAGTTCAAGATTTAGAAGAAAAAAAGCTTACATAAATGTATTTAATACAGGTTAGGTAATATGGGTCTAAGATAAAAAAGGACAAATTTAAAGGTAATAGTGAGGAGTTTGTGTACAAAAATAAGAAAGAAACAAAAGTTAGAGCGTTCAATCGAGATACTTTGTTTTGAGAATAAAGCACAAAATTGTCTGAATTTACAATTCATTTTTATTGTAAATAAAGCATAGTTTTAAAAGTTTTATTATTTATTGAAACTTCAAGTATGTGCCCTATTTGACATTTCCTGTTGAAAAGCCTAACGCCGGAGTCACACAGGACGCGATAGCGCCGCGAAGCGGCGCGGAACGGCGTGCGCTTCCATTCGGCGCCCATGTTGACCT
>NC_050535.1:9426909-9441564 GCF_002922805.2 Oryzias melastigma
TAATTAGCACAACCTCTCCTATGTGACACTACCTTTATTTAGTCATTTTTTCATTATTTTCATTCATAGCCCATATATATATATATATATGTATATATGTATATCATGTATACATATATATACATATATATATATACATACTATACATAAATACAAAGTATATATTATGTATTTATATATATAATACATATATATATATATATATACTGTATATATATATAAATGTATGTGTATACATACATGTTTTTGTTTGTTTTAACCTCAACAAAATGAGATCTGAATACATTTTATGAAGACTCACTCAACAGTGGTCTGAATATCAGTCAAAATATCATCAACGCCTGCCTTTTTTTTTTAAGTAAATGCTCTAAAATGTGTAAAGGGGAATATTTCTGTTCCGTTTCTGTAGTTAAAAAAAATTATGTCACGTAAACATACATATATTGTTGTTCTTTTACCTTCAAAAGCACTAAATGTCTGGATTTATCTTTCAAATTATGTTTTATTTTTGTTTAAATCTCGCTCCGATCATCTTTTGATCGATTGGTAAAGCGTTGCCAGTGGTCTTTTAACAATTATTTTAGCTTTTTTTTTGGCAAAATCCAAAAACTTTTCTTACTTTTAAGGTCATAGTTTTCACAGAAGTTTATCGGAAATTGTCCCGCCAACATCATCCCTTTGTTTACACGCTCCACAGCTGGCTTACCGCCCCTCACAACCCAACCTAACTTTACTATTTGACTAAAGAAATACTCATAAATGCAATTTTAAGCTTAATTTTCTTTATAAATGTCCTCCATTATGAGAAAATTAAAGATGCCAAAAACAAGATTTTCATAGGCGTGAGGTGTTTAAACGTTTTCTTACAGTGACAGGTGTTGCTCGGCGCCACAAGGAGTTCACAGAGTTCGTCTTGAACCTGTTGACATTTACAGTTCCGGACTCTAACGCTCACAGTTGATAGTTTTTGGCTGAAAATCTTCCCCAAAAAGGCTACACATGGAAAAATTCCTTTTGAGATAAATGGGATAAACCTCGCTAAAGTTGACCGTTAAATCAGACAAGGCTCTTGTAAACATTGTAGTTTTGTGTGCGAACAAATGCTCCAAAATCACAAGTAACAGGAAACCACATCTTAACAAAGCCGTCCTCCCTGGCTGACTGCGTGCTTTGTTTGGAGGCTTTTCAAGAAGCCTGTGTGCTGGATCTACGTCGGAGTCCCTCTGTCTTGTTCTCTAATCATTCCCATTACTCACTGCGATATTACAACACAGACAGAAATCTGACACCCCTTAATCCAAAAAACCATTTGAGCTTTTGTAGGGTCTGGGGTAAAATTTGGTCAAACATGGTGTTTAGCCTGAATGTAAACAGATGTCAGGTTCACAGTCGGGTCAGACGTTCTAAAGAATCGGCGGGTTTTAATATTTTAAGTTCTTCTGCTGTAGTTTCAAAGCCCCTCTTGTTCCGTGTTTTCTCTCAGTGACTGAAGCAGGTTTTGGGGCCGACATCGGGATGGAGAAATTCTTCAACATTAAGTGTCGAGCTTCGGGGTTGAAGCCGAACGTGGTGGTTTTGGTTGCGACCGTTCGGGCCCTCAAGATGCACGGTGGAGGTCCTAATGTAGGTGGACTCAGTTTTAAAGTTTAACCCTTTTTCTTGTGATATTCTCCACTTTATTTTGTTAAAGTATCTCAAAATTACTCTTTCTTTATTGAGTTGTTGATTAGAAAATGAACTTTCTTTTTTTTTTTTTTTTTTGGCAAAATATCTACTTTTTTGCAGGTCTCAGCAGGTGCACCTCTTCCCAGAGAGTACATAGATGAGGTAAGAGTCTAAACCAGGGTTCTCAAACTCAAGTTGTGTCCAAATTCTCCTATAACTACAAAAAAACTGTAAAGTGCCGGAATATATAGTGTGCTGGATTTTAAAGGTAATTCGGACACGATGCTAAGTACTTTTCTTTCATTTCTCTAAACATTAGATATGATGTCACCGATTTCTTGACGTGAAAATCGAATAAATCTGAACATTTCACAACGTTTATTTATGACTCCACTGTGTTCTGATGGTGAAAATGTGGATGGTTTATTCAAATATTAAATTTAAACAAATTTTGTTTTGTTAGAAATTGTTTGACCATAATGCATTGTGGTCCATTTTCGCTAATCTAGTGAGCATCGGTGGACGCTAGTTTTTCGCAATGACTTATGTGAAATTTCTAGTGCACTCGATTTTGGAATTAGTAGATTTGGACAGCACTAGAAAATGGCAAACACACTATATAGTGATTAGAGGGGGAATTCGGACACAACCTTAATTTATCTTGGGACCACTGAAGGTCTGTCTGAGGCTGTACGGGGTTCCATTTGGGCCAAAAATATGTTTTTTTCACCCACTGTCTATATCTTTGGTCCATTGTCTATGTCTGCTGAACAAGTTTTTTGAACATTTGTTCATGTCTATGTACTACTAAGCAATATCTGCTGTGTGTTCTGTAAAAAAAAAAAACAGGAGCTAAGAACGCTAGCAGCTAAAGAGGTAATGATTCTTCATGAATCGGTAAAAAAAAGATTTAAACTCGTCAACATGTTCATCAGTACAGACAATTAAAAAATCTGTTTGTCTCAGCCTGGGCCTAAATTTAGAAATGCAGAGCTGATAACATTTCTTAATGCAGGCTAGCTGTGTGTGCGTCTCTGATTGGCTGTGCTGAGCGGAGCGTTCATGAGTATGAAAGGATTTATGATATTTTTTAGCATTATGTATAATTGTTTATTTGTATACTTTTTGTTAGTAGAAAAACAGACAAAAAGAAAACATACTTGGCCTTAAATGACCTATATTTCATTGTGTTGAGAAACAAAATATCTAAAAGAAAAATCGAAATCGTGACTTTAAAACTGTGAATCGAGTCGTGGCTTGACTGAATCGTTACATCCCTCCAAATAGGTGTTATACACACCAATTTGGAGAAATTCAAGAGGCTAATAAAGCCATGTAAATGTGTTGCAGGGTTGATGACATTAGGTGAAAAGTTCAGGAAGTACCTAACAATATTAAATCTGTTTGAACTCAACAACATGACTCTGTTTTGTAGTTTTTTCCACTTAATTACTTTGGTATTCGTACACAGCAAACATCCCCATCATGTACTTTTTTTTGCAGATTTACGATCTGTCTAGCAGCCTCTTAGAAAATACGTTTACGCAGTTATTCAATTAGCAAACCAAAACGTTGGTGTGTGGGGGTTTATGAGCTCCAGCCGGTTGGGGGCGAGCTTCGAGTTGTGCATACCTGTTCAGAAAACGTGGACTCTAAAGGGGATTCAGCTGAGTAAATAATGAAGCATTAAGTTGATTGTGAGGCCTGTAATAAGAACCAGAAGGGCTGGGAAAGCCAAGCTGGGAAACGGTTGGAGCCTGTGGCTGCACACATGGTGCCAGATTGGATTTCTGTGGTCAAACGCGCATTCGTTTCACAATATGCTTTTAATGTGTTTTTGAGTGGCTGGTTCTCTGCATACATGTGCATGACGTATACGATTCTTTCTTGAAGACTTAAGAACTTAGTGGGTGAAATAAACATTAAAATCTCAATTTATCAGTAGAGTACGGAGAGAAATAAGTATCACCCCGATTTATGTGTGCGTATTCCTGATTTGTGCGTAATTTAGGATTTGTGTGTGCGTATTCTTGATCTGTAACTCCGCCTGCTATCCCTGTGACTGTGACCAGCTCTTGGGACAGAGCCCGTGTTGGGGGCGCTGTCAGGGGCGGGGCTGCAGAGAGGAAGATCAGTTCAGGGAAACATTTATATTTTTAAAGGGATAAATGTTCTTAAAATCCTTGTTTAGACTTTTTTATATTAATTATTGGACACATCTGTTTAAGATAGATCTAAGATCAAAGCGGCTGATAAGAAAACTCTTACTCAGCATTCTAGTAGTATTTAAACGCATCACTCACGTACGAATCTGAGAGGTAAAATAGTCTCACATCAGATTTGTGCACAAATGTGGTTTTGTGTGTGCGTAACAAATAATTAAAGCGTGATTTTTTTTTTTTAAGATTTGCATGTCTAATTAGTTTCAAGCTGTTGTAATTTTAATTGGTGCGTGTGTAAACTATATTTGTATTTTTTTGAATTTTGTAATTTCTATACTTATGCACATAATGTAAATTGTGATTTACAAATCAAGAATTACGCACGCACAAATCCAAAGTTGCGCTCAAATCAAGAATTACGCACGCACAAATCAAAAGTTACACGTAAATCAAGAATTACGCACGCACAAATCAAAAGTTACACGTAAATCAAGAATTACGCACGCACAAATCCAAAGTTGCACTCAAATCAAGAATTACGCACGTACAAATCCAAAGTTGCGCTCAAATCAAGAATTACGCACGCACAAATCAAAAGTTACACGTAAATCAAGAATTACGCTCAAATCAAGAATTACGCACGCACAAATCAAAAGTTACACGTAAATCAAGAACTACGCACGCACAAATCCGAAGTTACGCACAAATCAAGAATTACGCTCAAATCAAGAATTACGCACGCACAAATCTAAAGTTACACACAAATCAAGAATTACGCACGTACAAATCCAAAGTTACGCTCAAATCAAGAATTACGCACGCACAAATCAAAAGTTACACGTAAATCAAGAATTACGCACGCACAAATCTAAAGTTACACACAGATCGGGAATTACGCACGCACAAGTCCAAAGTTACTCACTAATTGGGATTTGCGCACGCAACAATCCAAAATTACACACAAATCAAGAATTACGCACGCACAAATCCAACGTAATGCACAAGTCAATAATTATGCATGCATAAATGTGGGGGATACTTATTTCTCTCCATAGTAGAGACTTTTTTATTTTATTTTATTTGATATGTGTTACGATTCGAGTAAATGTTTCGTTTGTGAGAGAAATGCAAAACACGTGTGAAAGTCATGAATGTGTTTCAGTTGTTTTGTCTAAATTAACTGGAGTTATCCTTGCTTATCTAGAACCTGAGTCTGGTTGCAGGAGGTTGCCATAGCAACCTTAGGAAGCAGATCCATATTGCAAAGCTGTTTGGAGTACCTGTCGTCGTGGCGCTCAATGCCTTCAGGTATGCTTAGTTCTGTGTATCGTTGGTGCTGATAAACCTCGAGTGTTTATGTTTTTCTTTCCTGATCCCAGGACCGACACTCCAGCGGAGATTGATCTGGTCTGCCAGATAGCGAAAGAGTGCGGCGCATCCGACGCCGTGTCGTGTCTGCACTGGTCTCAGGGTGGGCGTGGCTCTCTGGAGCTGGCACGGGCGGTGAAAGAAGCAGCTCGCCAGCCCACAAACTTCCAGTTCCTGTACAACACAGAGGTGGGTAGAGGCTTTGTTGGGATTGATCTACACGTTTGGGTGTTTTTACTGATGGTTGCTGATAGTGTCACCGAGCTGTTCAGTGAGAATACGGTTTTCTGTTTGCAACAGCGTTGTGTTAAAGTAAAATAAAAAGCCCACCAGCCTGTTTGGGTTAGCGTGAGTTAAGAGGTGCCAAACTTTCCATCGGAAAATGTTCATATGGTTTTTTTTCTGTATTGTAAGTAACTAAAATTTTGAAAATTTAAAATCTAATCTTTAACTTTTGATTTACTGACTTGAGACTTGAAGAATTCATTTTTATTTTTTTTTGTAAATGATGATTAAAGGTTGGCCTAATAAAAGCGCAGAAACTTAAATAAACAAATAAATAAATTAATGAGTTGACTAAAATTAAAAAAATATATCATTAATTTAAACATTTAACACCATTTTTAACATTATTTTTGTTCATTAATTAGAAAAAAGGAGTATTTTTTTTAATTAAAAATAAACAATAGAATAATCTTGTAAAAAACCAAATACTTTAACTAAAAGGTATATAAGAAATATACAGATTTATGTTATTCCTATAAAATCCATAAACGGGCAGAAACTCAAGGTCTCTCTTTGCATTTCTGTTTGACATTTTGGCACATCCGAGAACTCCAAATCACCTGTAAATGTATAAAATATACAAAGGATGAATAGTGAATTCTAAATGAATTAGAAAGAGGAGTTAAGGTTTCTCTCTGGGTCTCACTAAAAATAATATCAGTTGTTTTCAATGTTTTTCTAGGTTCTGCAGATTTTTTTAACCCTCTTTTTTCTGGTAATTAAAATTTCCTTTTAAAAATAGACTGATTTTAGAGCTGTTCAGTTTTTAGTCGGTTAAGGTCGGCCTGTCCTGAAGGCTCAATGACGACCGATTAGATCCAAAACACCAACATCAGAGGCTTAGAAGAGGAAAAAGCTTCAATGTCTCCATCATACCTGTGCTACCTCCTGATCCTGTTCTGCACATTTTAAATAAAGGATATTTTTTTATATTTACTGTTTTAAAAGGAAAAAACAAAGAGATTTACTGGCTTAAAGTAACTTCCTTTGAATTTAACATTTTGTGGATTCGCCTTTTCAGATGCCGCTAGTGGAAAAGATCCGAACAATCGCCCAGAAAGTGTACGGAGCGGACGACGTCGAGGTGACCCCGGAAGTTCAGAGGAAGATAGATTACTACAATCAGCAGGTGAGAGCCGGATGATCGCCATGACACAGAAAAAAGTCATGCTGTACATTAGGGCTGCCACAAACGATTATTTTAATAGTCGACTAATCTGTGATTTTAATTTTTTGTCCCGATCAGTCGACTAATCAGGTCAAGCGTGAACTGGATGTAAAACTCACATCTTAAACATCATTAGCTTTAAACTTGAAGTGTTTTAACTATATGCTAACTAAAATTAGAAACAATTAGGATGATAGTTTATTAAACCTTTAATGAATCGCTCCTTACCTTCACTTGTTTCTGGCATTAAACAAGAATTAACGTATTTTACGCACTATTGGGAAAATAGATCCATCAATAAATGCTCTATTTTTTAACCTGTGTCATATACAAGGGTGCACTGAACTATAAAGTGCTTTAAGCAAGAAAAAAGAATTACATTCTTTTAATATTTTTAATAATTAATAATTGTATTCACAGTATCTCAAACTTGTTTCTAACACGCTACGCGTTAGCCACATTAGCATATTCACAAATAATACCTGTAATTCGTAACCTTGTTTGCAATTAATTAAAAAAAAACTGACTGATGCCGATAAAACAAACGTCACTGTGACTACGCTAACTCCCAGCCTTGATAGTATAACGTAGCAAAAACACAGACCTACACCGCTACACGTTAGCCGTGTTAGCATATGTCCAAAAATACCCAACCCTGTTAGCAACACGTAAAAAAACAGACTGATACTGCTAAAACAAACGTTACTGTGACTACGCTAACTCCCAACCTTGTTTGTAACACGTTAAAAAATAAAAATAAAAAAGTTCGACACCACTACACTTAAGCTGTGTTAGCCTATGTACAATAATGCCCAACTCTGTTAGCAACATGTAAAAAAACAGACTGATACCGCTAAAACACAGGTTACTGTGACTACGCTAACTCCCAACCTTGATAGTATCAAGTAGAAAAAACATAGACCGACACCGCTACACGTTAGCCTTGTTAGCATATGTACAATAATAACCAACCTGTTAGAAACACGTAACAAAACAGACTGATACTGTTAACACGAATGTTACTGTGAGTATGCAAATTCCCAACTTCGTTAGTAACATGTAAAAAAAAAGAAAACAGTTCGATCCTGCTTCACATTAGCCACATTAGCATATTTACAATAACACCCAACATTTTCTGTAACTCATAAAAACTGACAGGATAGTTAGACTTTATCTCTTTTTAGAGCAGATGTTCCCTTCAGCAGAGACATTTCACTCAGATGCGGTTGCAGGATGCACAGAAAACATTCAGCTAATGTTTGTGCTAATGTTAGCTTAGCTTACCTAGACAATGATTCAATCAATCAATCAAACTTATTTGATATAGCCCTTTTCATATAGAATATAACACAAAGTGCTTTACACGGAAATAAAACAATCTGAAGAACAAACCCAACAATAAAGCGTTATCATACTCAGTCCTAATGTGCTTCCTCTTCAGGTACTCGTGCATCACCATAATGCCTTGCAGATATTGTATTGGATCTTTTACTTTTGCCGTGTTATTATGGTACTAAGACTTCCTGTGACATCACCACCGACTCGGATTAGCACTACAGTCTGTGTCTCAAAGATGATAGCAGATGCTCACACAGTTTTGGGATAAAGAACAAAAAACGACTATTAAATTAGTCGTCGATTATTTTACTGGCCGATATGGTCACGACTAATCGACTAATCATGGCAGCCCTACTGTACACTCTCGTCTCCCTCTCCTCTCCTCCAGGGCTATGGTTCACTGCCCATCTGCATGGCCAAAACCCACCTGTCCCTGTCTCACCTGCCTGACAAAAAGGGGGCGCCGACTGGATTCGTGTTGCCGATCAGAGATATCCGGGCCAGTATCGGGGCTGGATTCATCTACCCGCTTGTCGGAACGGTACGTGAGAATCCCCAACTGCAGCTTGTATTTCAGGGATAATCAAAGGATTCTGACTCGGACCTGTTCATTCTTCCCACGAATCGACCCCGTTTTTTAAGATTTGCCCCCTTTTTTCCCTGAGCGGAGCGGGCACGCCGGAGCCGGGCAGGAAGAGAGCGGCTTCCTTCGTGTTTTGCCTCCCGCTGTTTCACCAGCGTGCCCCGAGGGTCCGGGTTTTGAAGGTTGTGGGTGGAGGTGTCAAACTCTGGTCATTTCTTCTTCTGGCATCTGTCCCCGCTCCCAAAACCCGCCTTTGATCTGTCGTGGCTTATGGATCCGCTGGCACAGTAACAACCCTTGAACTCTGACTTCTAACCCAAAAGGGAGTCTCCGTCTTTCTTTGAACTCCGCCGTCTGACGGGCTTATCGGCGGTTAGAATCTCTCCAAAGCTCAGCCTCATTTCCATGTTGGTTTCTGATCTCGGGCCTCAGTCAGGAAAGGTATTTCTTGTAGGAATAGCTGAATCAAATGTGACATTTTTTTAGATTTTACTTGAGCCAGGAAGGGTCAGATATGTGAGGGAGGAGTCCAACAAAAATAAAAGAATATTTTCTATGATCTGCATTCATTTTTGTTTAAATATACACAGCTTTACAGCTTGTTGACAAACTCTTCTCCACAAATGACAGTGAGTTATCTGTGTTTTCTTCTTCAAGGTTTTACCCACAAAAGCACTTTGTGTCTGAGCGTAATGAGGGGAGGCATTTGTCCGAATGGAGTTTCCAATTTTAGGATTTTGCAAGTGCCAACTTGTCTGGTCTGAGAGGCGGCCCGACAGGACAAGCACGTCTTTTGTTGGAGAGGTTATGGTGACAGTTTTTATCTTTAGGAGTTCAGGAAAAATAGCTTTTTTTTTATCTCGTTATGATTTCTTGCCAAACAAAGGTGATGCTGCAAAGTCACGGATTGAATTGTGGAAAATAGATTGAAATTATTAGCGGTAATGTGAAAATATTAAACTGGATTTCTCGGTTTGATTTAATCGTGTTTCACAGTTGTTGTGGGAAGCTGGCGTTTTCTTCCAGTTGCCAGTTGACTTCCGTTTGTTCGGGCCCTGCAAGCATCCCGCTCTTCCTCGGCCAGGAAGCTGGCTGCTCACTTCCTCTTGTCTCATTTCCACTAATGGGCCTATAAAAGCGTCCCCGGGTCAGAAGAAGGGAGTTATTCGAAGAATGTCCCTGCCTGTCTAATGAGCAGAATGATTTACGACTCACTGCAGTTCAGATGGTCCGGCTGGAGAAGTGTTGAAGGCGTCTCGTGCCATCTTTTATGTCGGGAACACAAGATTTGGTTTACGGTTTAACACGGATTTTCCAATAAAAAATAGATTTTTTGTGTGTTTAACATTTTTCTCATTATGACTGATATAAATTAAGATAATTAGGTTTAAAATTGTTAAATTACACTGTTTCTTTTTTAATTTTAGCTAAAAATGGCATTATTAGAGTAAAAAGACCACTGGAAACACTATTAAAATAGATCTTACGCACCTAATTTGGGGTAAAATTGAGATTTTTTTATTTGAAAAAACTTGTAACAATATTTTTGAAACAACTGTGGGGAAAAAAATATTAAAACTTATTTAAATTACACTCCAGTTATCTTGTGGTCTGTGAAAAAGGCAGTTTTTCACATCCCATCATATCTATGTCTCCCACTAGCTTACAGCCCCTCACAATCCCAAGATAACATTACCGGTGCAACAAAAATGGCGAGTCGGATTAAAGCTATCCAGCCGTACAGTTTTGAGCCAAATGCCAGTTCAGACGAAGACGTTCATGGATCTATTTGTCCACGAGTGAATGCATCACAATTACTGCTGCCACAAACAAATATTTTAATAGTCGACTAATCGCCGATTATTTTTTCCGATTAGTCGACTAATCAGGGTCATGCGCAAACTGGATGTAAAAATCTCATCTTAACCATCATTAACTTTAAACTAACTAAAACCTAGATATATAGCATATATAGCGCTGAAGATGCTAGTGCTGATAGCAGAAGATGCTGAAATTGATAGCTTAAAAGCTGATAGCTAGCTAAAATATTAGCCTAAGAAACTGAAAAAAGCCTAAATAAGCCAGAATACCTAGAATGTAGCTTAAATAGCCTAACTCCAAATTAGCCTAAAAAACTGAAAAAAGCTTAAATTAGCCAAAACAGCTAGCATGCAGCTGAAATATTAGCTAAACTCCAAAAAAAATCCTAAATTAGCCAAAACAGCTAGCATGCAGCAGAAATATTAGCTAAACTCCAAAAAAATCCTAAATTAGCCAAAACAGCTAGCATGCAGCTGAAATATTAGCTAAACTCCAAAAAAATCCTAAATTAGCCAAAACAGCTAGCATGCAGCAGAAATATTAGCTAAACTCCAAAAAAAATCCTAAATTAGCCAAAACAGCTAGCATGCAGCTGAAA
Source organism: Oryzias melastigma (assembly GCF_002922805.2). Taxonomy (NCBI): domain Eukaryota; kingdom Metazoa; phylum Chordata; class Actinopteri; order Beloniformes; family Adrianichthyidae; genus Oryzias; species Oryzias melastigma. The sequence continues at coordinate 9,437,898 of NC_050535.1, forward strand.
TATTAGCTAAACTCCAAAAAAATCCTAAATTAGCCAAAATAGCTAGCATGTAGCTAAACTATTAGCTAAAACAACCTAAAAAATCTTTATAAATCCCAAAATAGTCCAAAAAGCTAGAAGAATGCCATTATAACTTTCAACTTTAGTACACTCTGACTCCATATAAAATAAAGTAACAACTAATCGACTATTTTAATAGTCGATTAGTCGACTAATCGTGCCAGCCCTACTCAGAATGGAGTGGTGCAGGGAGCTTATTGGGTACAAGGTTTTCCCAAGAAAATGTTTCTCATCTGCTCCTGATTCATAATGATTTAAATAAAAAACACCCAGAAATGGTTCAAATCCCACTTCTGACACCACATGTCAAACGAACAAACCACAGAAAGAGTCGACATTTCTTCCTTTTATGTTGTTCTTTAAGCAAAATGTTCATACACGAGGAGGGAAAAGTAGGCAGGAAAGCAACCATCAAAGCCATACAACAAATAGGAGGCGTCCATTTTGAAAAGAGGTCCTCTTTCATAGGTGGTTAGCCCCACCCCCTTCACCAAACCAGCCTCATTACTAATCAAAAGTTTTACACATCATAAGAAAAACATGTTTTATTTGTAAAAAATAATATTTGCCTAGAAACTGACTTTGAATGTTAATTTTCACAGGTTTTAAGGTGAAAAACTTCTAAAAATTGTCATATTTTTAGACTAATTTATTCTGTGAATACATAATGTTTAATTTATATAATGGATCATTCCTCACCACTGATGTTTTGTTTTCCTCAGATGAGCACGATGCCCGGCCTGCCCACCCGGCCCTGTTTCTATGACATCGACATCGACCCGATCACAGAGGAGATCATCGGACTCTTCTGAGCGTGCTCACTGTGCTTCTGTTAATTCTACTTCCTGCTTAATCTGCTGTGAATCTTGATTTCTTTAGAGATAATCCAACTTGAGTTAGTGAAAATCTTTCACCAAATAGTCCACATGTAGCTGTGTTTTTCAGGTAAATATATTAGTTAGTTACTCTTCTTTTGAACTTTCTAACTTAAAAATATTTCACAACCAAAGTATTTTTACTACAAAATGTGCATATTTACTACCTCAAGTATTGATTTATGCACTGAAAGTCAGTATGTTTGTTACCTCTTGTGTTAAAACTTTGAACTTCACTACATTTCAAACTATTTAGTTTTTACTCAAAGTTTATTTTAATGTGTGTACACAACATTTTTTTTTTTAACAATTTAAACATTATTTGCTTTGATTTGTTTCTTAACATACGAGTCAATCCTTTTTTTCTGTCAAACTGAAGACGGACGTCTTAAAAGTGCCTTCTAAATAAACTTTTTACGTTGTCAAGCTGTCATCTTGCAGGAACTGCTTCTTTTTTCCCAATAATCCTCGACTCGTGTCAGGATTTAAGGTCTTAACATAATTCATACTTCGTGCCCCGAGTGCTGCCTTGCTCAGTTGTTCTTGGATGGATGCCTGAAAGTGGCCGCTTTTTGCCCCGGAGCAGCACCTCGGGGTCCTTCATCTGTCATTATGGGATGTTTGCGACACGGAGCCGGCGAGCGTGTGCGCGCACGTTTTGTCTGGCATTCCGCAGCTACTAAACTCTGTTATTGCGCGTTTTAACGGTCGCGATAAGGCGCCTTAAAACTGCAGGAATGCTGTCAGTTTTTACATCCAACGTCAGTCTGCCTGCGAGACTCTGGAGCTGTTGTTGTGGCCTGATGACAGATCTGAAGACGGGCTGGAGGTGAAGGTTGTAATTTGTTGTTGCCTCACAACAGAGGGGAAAAACCACCTTGTTAAAAGTTCCTGATCGTCATGGAAGACATTTAATTAAAAGGGCTAATATCAGTACCAAGGACAGATCCATTTGTCATCTAAGTTCTGATCATTTTTATTAAAATGTGCTTTTTCTGATCAACCAACTAAAAAAAAAGCTTTAAATATATCATTTTTCATCATATATTCCTAAATCCTCCATATTACCACCAAACTTATAATAGTTACTAGTTCAGTTTAAGTGTTACTCTGTTTGCATCCACCTCATTACTGTAAGCCATATGTGTCAAAGTTAAGGCCCGGGGGCCGGATCCGGCCCTCAGGGCAATTATATCCAATCCTCCAGATCATTTTAATCTGTTGTTAATAATGGCCCGATGTTATCTTGAGCGCATGTTCAATTTGACAAAATATATTTTTATTAAGAGTAAGATGTTGAAAGTTATCTAATGTTTTAAGTTAATTTATTCTGGAATAATATTCCTTCTTTTTTATTATTCATAATTATGTAAAAAAAATACAGTTTTAATGTTTTAAAAATGGGCATATTTCAGCTACATGCTAGCTGTTTTAGGCTTTTTTCCATTTTGTTTTGTCTATTTTGGAGTTTAGCTAATCTTCTTCTTTCACTTTCGGCTTATCCCTTTCGGGGTCGCCACAGCGTAACAGCACCTACTGTTTCGCATCAGTGATTTGGCAGAGTTTTTACGTCGGATGCCCTTCCTGACACAAGAAGTTTAGCTAATATTTCAGCTAAATGATAGCTATTTTGGATAATTCAGGATATTTTTCAGTTTTTTAGGCTAATTTTGAGGTTTAGCTATTTTTTCAGCTATATGCTACCTGTTTTGACTAACCTAAGATTTTTTTTGTTTTTTAGGCCAATTTGGCATTTAGCTAATATTTTTAGCTAACCATCAGCTTCAACATTTTCAGCCATTAGCTTCAGTGATTTCAGCTATCAACTTCAGAGTTTTCAGCCATTAGCCTCAGTGATTTCAGCTATCAACTTCAGAGTTTTCAGCCATTAGCTTTAGCGATTTCAGCTATCAACTTCAGAGTTTTCAGCCACTAGCTTCAGTGATTTCAGCTATCAACTTCAAAGTTTTCTGCCATTAGCCTCAGTGATTTCAGCTATCAACTTCAAAGTTTTCTGCCATTAGCTTTAGCGATTTCAGCTATCAACTTCAGAGTTTTCAGCCATTAGCTTTAGCGATTTCAGCTATCAACTTCAGAGTTTTCAACCATTAGCTTCAGGGATTTCAGCTATCAACTTCAGAGTTTTCAACCATTAGCTTCAGTGATTTCAGGTATCAACTTCAAAGTTTTCAGCCATTAGCTTCAGTGATTTCAATTATCAACTTCAAAGTTTTCAGCTAGCATTCACATTAGCATTATCACAGTTTATGCTATAAATTTAGTTCATAATTTTGTTAAAAAGTTCTGGTTTTTAAGTTTTAAAAATATAGTTTTAGAGTCTTTAATAAATGTTTATCCTGTTCAACCCACGACCTAAAGTGTGTTTTGAATTTTGGCCCCTTGTGGGATTGAGTTTGACACCCCTGCTTGCCTCTCTGAAAACCCCTTTCCCACTATTTTCTTGTTGCATTTAAAGAAAAGGTGTTTTAGTTCTCAATCTGAACTCATCTCATCAGATTTATTCACTTATGTTTGGAATTCTCATAAAAACAGCCGTTCTCGTCTGCTCTCCTGCAGATGTCACGTGCCAGCAGGTTTCTACTTGTCACATTGCTGCTTAGATTTGAGCCGGCGACACAAGCTGTGCAGCAGAAACTCTCGTTCATTCACCTTTTTTCATCCATTCTCAACCGTCGGACAGAAGCAGCATTTCTGCAAACTTTGTAGGACGT